>NW_028134426.1:0-72000 GCF_964662115.1 Mustela nivalis | reverse complement strand
GCTGTTTGGAGCAGCTCACAAGGTCCTGCTTGGGAAAATCTCCAAGAATTCTTGAGGCCACCCCACAATTCGTTGACCATCATGGATGCAAAGCCAGCGTGAGCAGACATCTGACCCTCGCCCATACTCAGGTGCTGGAAATCTCGAAACAACCACTGCACAATGGAATGGTCCTGTGGTCGGCACTGAGCTTATCCGTGGCTTGTGTTTTCAGACTTCTGTCTTCACACTCCTCGCCTAAAAGCCCTCCATATTGGGAATTCTGAAGCCACAGTGCAGCTTTCTGCCTGCCCACCAGAAAGAAGTGCCCTATGGGTCTTCGTAGAAACCCACATGAGGATCCTCCTGCACGGCCCTCAATGGCACCCCAATATAATAGACCGACCTCTGCATACATTGTCTATCTGACACCGCCTGATCCCCGACCTCCTGTCAGCCACCCAGATAGTGGACCCCATATCCTCCAGGTGGGTCCAACCTTGGCCCGAGGCCATCATCTTGAAGCAACCTGGATATTCAGGTACCTGTCCCAGACTTAGCTCAAATTCCTGCCCATAGGGGACTCGGGAGCACAAAAGAGTGCTCCTCCTTCCCCATGGCCAGAAAACTGAATGTTGAGATGGCTGTACAACCCTGAGTGGGAACCAGGTGCATGGTCCATGAGACCATGCCTACACAGGATGGGCAGCTGGGCACAAATAGGCATTGTGACCCTCAGAATGAGACCCCTTTCCAAAGATCCCCCTTGGGATCTGGACCAGGATCCCAAATCGAAGCTTTGGTTAAGTTTTCCCAGTGTCTGGACCCAGAACCCATCTCTGGAATCCCTGTTTGGACAGGATCCCAGAGATGGAATACAGTCTTTTCCTCTTCCCCAGAAAGAAATCAAACTCTTGGGTGCCAAGCAGAATCACCAGAGTGGAAGAATATCCCATGGACACATGAGGTCACCCCTCCATTTAGTGGCCATCCTAGACACAAAATCCAGACAGAAAAGCCTGTGCTCCTCCCTCCCAGCCACCTGAATTTCAAATCCCGAGGAGCTTCCCTCAGGGTCTTCAGATTCGGACTGCCATCACCTCACTCCTACCTCTTATCCGAGGTTGTGTCTAAAGTCTTTGGTCCCAAAGTCCTGACACACATGACCTCCAGGATGGGGCCTCGAGAAACACATGACATCACTGGCCCTGCTCTCCTGAGGAAACCCTGCCCATCTCAGTTTCCCAAAATGTCCAGATTAGGAGAAAACTGCAAGGCCCCTGACTGCACCCCAATATCATAGGCCACTCTGGAAAAAGTGCACAGCCTGACACAGCCTCAGCACCTACCTCCAGGATGACATGCAGGCCAATGGCACTTAGTCCGAAGATTGAAACTTCCATGGCCCTAAAACCTCATCAGAACCCTAGCTTATGTTTTGAGGTCTCTCTTCCTAGAGGTCTGTTCTGGAAATTCAAGCATATGGTCCAACCTGTGGTCCGTGAGCCATACAAGAGCACACCTCCTGTCCCAAGAAGGAAACCTGGCTCCTGGGTACTGGGTCTAATCCTAAGGATAGAGAATCCTCAATGGTCAGAGAGCCGCCACCACATTCTAAGGTCTCCCTGGACACCAAGCAGCATTGGGACCTGTTAGACTGAGAACTTCCATCAACGAAAATCACTTGGAACTTGGAATCAGTGTCATTGGTTCAAGCTTACCCTGTTCCTCAGCTGCAATGGTAACACGAAATTGGCTTCCCAGGCCTCCATTCAGAGAGCATTGCTATCGAATCTTCCATATGGGGGACCCTGGAGCCCTGTAAGAAGACTTCTGCTGTCCCTTAGTAGGACACCTTGATATTTGGAGCAGCTCACAAGCTCCAGCTTGGAAAAACCTCCAAGAATTCTTGAGGCCTCCCCACCATTTGTTGGCCATCATGGATACAAACTCCAGTGTGAGCAGACATCTTCCCCTCGCCCAGGTGCTGGAGATCTCGAAACAACTGCTGTACATTGGAATAGACATGTGCTCGGCACTGAGCGTAACCGTAGCTTATGTTTTCATACTTCTGTCCTCACACTCCTCGCCTGCAAACCCTCCAACTTGGATATTCTGGAGCCGTAATGCAGCCATCTGCCTGCTCACCAGATAGAAGAAGTGAAGAAAGGGTCTGTGCAAAAATCCCCCATGAGGATCCAGTTGCACAGCTCTCAAAAGCACCCCAATATCATAGGCCGAACTCTCCACGAATGTTCTGTCTGACATAGCTCGAGCCCGAGCTCCTGACAGGCACCCAGAAAGCAGGCCTCATTTTCTGCAGGTGGGTCCTGCCTTGGCCCGAGGACCTCATCTCAAAGTGAACTGGGTATTCAGGCACCTGTCCCAGAACTTAGCTCAAATTCCTGCCCATGGGGGAACCTGAAGCATAAAAAAGTACCCCTCCTTCCCCATGGCAGGAAAACTGAATGTTGAGATGGCAGTCCAACCCTCAGAGTGGGAGCCAAGTGCATAGCCCATGAGGTCACACCCACTCAGCATGGGCATCTGGGCAAAAACAGGCATTGTGACCCTCAGAATGAGACCCATTTCCAACAAGAACACTCGGGAGCTGTACCAGGAAAACATAGAGCAGGACCCTAGGCCCAAATCCTAAGCCTTGTTGCGGTGATCCAGGCTCCAGAACCCAGGACCCATCTCTGGAATGGCTGTTTGGACGGGATCCCTGACTCAGAAAACTGCGCTCCTCCCATCCCCCGGAAATACACCAAACTCTTGGGTGCCGAGCAGAATTCCCAGAGAGGTAGAATCTCACATGGACCCATGAGGCCACCCCTCCATTTCGTGGCCATCATAGACAAACAAGTCAGACAGAAAAGACTGTGATCCTGCCTCACAGCCGTCCGAATTTCATATCTGGAGATGCTTCGCTCAGGGTCTGCAGATTGGGTCTGCCATCACCTCGAGCTTAACTCTTACCCGAGTTTGTGTCTGAAGACTTTGGACCCAGAGTCCTGACCCATATGCCCTCCAGGATGGGGCCTCCAGGAACACACAACAGCACTGGGCCAGCTCTCCCAAGGAATGTCAGCCTGTCTCAGTTTCCCAACCCACCAGATTAAGAGAAAATTGCAAGGCCCCTAATACCACCCCAATTCCATAGGAAGCTCCAGAAAAAATGCATAGTCTGACACAGCCTCAGAATATACCTCCAGGAAGACACCCAGGTCAATGGGAAGGGATGAAATGGCCTAACCCATGGCAGGCTCGATGTGCTGGGTGTGAAGCCAACTGTCTCAATGTCTCTCACAAGGTCTGGGCTCAGGCTATGTAAGACAGAGCATAGTGTTTAGGGTAGCCTATGCAATTGGGGTGTTGCCGTGGGCTGAGCAGGTTGATTTTCATTTGGGGTTTCTGAGCAATGCCATAGACAATGTTTTTCTTTGGGGGGCAGGCAGAGTGCTTCGTTCTGGAACCAGAATTCCCAATCATGAGGGCTTTTGGGCCAGGAGTGCTAGGGTAGAGTCTGAGAACAAAAGATAGGGTGAGGTTGGGAGCAGGCACACTCTGCAAAGGCTGAAAGGATATCTCATGCATCTGAAGTCAGGCTGAGGATCAGACGTTGGCTGAGGTTGGATTGTGCCCTTGATGGCACCTTCATGAAGCAGGTGCCTCATGAGGCCAATGAAATTTTCCCACGCTGAGTTTGGAGGTTGCCACAAACCACAAGGTTTCCTTCTGCAAGACAGTCGAGTCCTGTTGAGTGGCTCCAGTACATACCATACGGAAGGACTGAAGAGGAGGGTTCAAAGGATGGATCCCTGAACAGCATGCCTCGCATTCCCTTTGGCCATTAACGACAAGATATGTTTGATCTGCTGGCTCTGGGGCAAGCTAACCAGTGGGCTGAGTTGAAATGGCCTCTCCTGAGGATGCGTCATAATGTGTGTTTCTGTCCATAGAGACCTTGGAATGTGATGGTTGTACTGTGGCCCTGCGGAATTCTCCGACCAGAAGGGTTTGATACAGATCCAGTAAGAAAGCACTCCATGTGGAGACGAGAGAGGTTTGGTTTGGAGCCTCAGAAAAACCTAATATGCTGGTATACGAAACCAGTCCTCAAGGACAGACACATGAAAACTAAAGCTAAGGTTCATATTAGGGCCTAAGGGCCTGTCCATTTCAATCTTCTGTCTCTGGGGACACTGTCTGAGAGTCTAAGTGGTGATAATGGCTCAGCTGGTGTCAGAGTGCCCCTTTTATTCCAGGGCAGCCTACACTATCAGGATGGCCTCAGGGGCCTGGGAGCTTTTCCCTAACCTGTAGGGTTGTGGTCAATGGATTGGGCACACTTTCCTTGGAGAGGGCAGGCACAATCTTTCGCTGTGGCTCCAGATGCCCTAGCCTGGAGGGTGTGTGAGTCCAGGCTGTGGGCACAGAAGTCTGAAAACACAAACTCAGCTTATGAGTGGCGCCGAGGGTATGGCAGGCCGGATGTACAGATAAAGAGTGAGCTCCTTGGCTTGTGAATCAAGGGCGAGATTCCTTTAGGCTTTTGTCTCTGGATGCGTCCAGGATAGCCGTAGATTGTAGGGGGTGGCCTCAGTGACTGTGGACAAGTATCCCTCTCTGGGGATTTGTCCCAGCTAACAGGAGTTTGGGGTCATTTTGTGGGAAGGGTGGAGTCCTGTTGTCTGGCTCATGTGTCTCTCCAAGAAAGTGATTCCAGAGCAGAGCCCCAGGAACGGGGGGGAGACTGGAAAACTCAAACACTGGTGAGGATTGGGTGTATAGGGGCTTGGCACGCCTCATATGCGGGCTCTTGGTCAAGGCCCTGACAGGCCTTTCTTTGATATTGGGCTCATGCTGAGGGTCACAGAGTGAATTTGTGCCCAAGGCAGCACTCAAGTTTGGGCGTGGTTTCAGGGGAAATGAAGGTTTCTCCCACCCTGAAGGTGTGACTCCATGCCAAGAGCAAGCCTTACAGCCATTGGGAAGAAGGAGTTCTGATTTGTGCTTCAGATGCCCAACTGTGTGGGGAATTGATATAATATCTGGGTTTAGATATCGGAAAACCAAGGTTAGGAAGAGATAACGGCATAAGACCATGGCGTGTCAGAAGTGCTAGGTGTGTGGCCAGCTGTCTCCTTGCCTGTCTGGACGTCTGGCATCAGGCTGTGAAAGGCAGAGCATTAGTGCCCAGAGCAGCCTATCAAATCTGAGTGCCGTCGAGGCAAGAGCAGGTTGATCCTCATCTGGGTTTTATGGAGAGCCCCACAAGGAAACGTTTTCTACCGGTGGGCAGTAACTGGGCTGGCTTGTGGTTCTGCAAATCCTACTCTGGAGGGATTGTTTGCCAGGAGTGTGAGGAAGGAAGTCTGAAAACACAAGCTAGCGTGAGGTTTGGGACCGAGGGCACGGCAGGCGACTCTGCAGAGGCTTAATCAAGATCTCCTGCATTGCGGTCATATCTACTATGAGACGTGCTTCAAGCTAGAGTTTTTGTCCATGATGGCCTCTCCCTGAAGGATTTGGGGGGCTTCATGAGGCCCGGCAGGTTTGCCGTTTTCTCCTACACTGAAGGTTTGACTCACTGCCAGCAGCAAGGTTTCTTGCCATGGGGAAGGAGGGGTTCTGACTTGTGCATCAGGTTCCCCCTGTGCAGGGATTGGAGATAAGGTCTAGGTTCCGATGACTGAAAACCCAGGTTGGGAATGGATGCTGGCCTAAGGCAGTGGCGGGTCCAATGTGCTGGGTGTGCAGCCAGCTGTGTCGGTGTCTGTTGGAAGGTCTGGGCTCAGGCTATTTGCGACAGAGCATCACTGTTTAAGGTAGCCTATGCAATTGGGGTGTTGCCGAGGGCCAAGCAGTTTGATCCTCATTTGTGGTTTCTGGGCAGCACCATAGACAATGTTTTTCTCCTGGGAGGCAGGCAGAGTGCTTCAGTGTGGCCCCAGAATTCCCAGTAGGGAGGGTTTGTGGGCCAGGAGTGTGAGGACGGAAGTCTGAAAACACAAGCTAGGGTGAGGATTGGAGCCAAGGGCAGAGCAGGCCCAATCGGCAGAGGCTGAATCAAAATCTCCTGCATCTGAAGTCAGGCTGAGTATCAGAAGATGGCTGAGGATGGAGTATGTGTCCATGATGGCACCTTCATGAAGCGAGGGCCTCATGAGTTTGGGGTCATTTTGTGGGAAGGGTGGAGTCGTGTTGTCTGGCTCATGGGTCTCTCCAAGAAAGGGATTCCAGAGCAGAGCCCAGGTACAGGTGGGGCGACTGGAAAACTCAAACACTGGTGAGGATTGGGTGCATAGGGGCTTGGCAAGCCTTATATGCGGGCTCTTGGTCCAGGTCCTGGCAGGCCTTTCTTTGAGATGGGGCTCATGCTGAGGGTCACAGTGTGAATTTGTGCCCAAGCAGCACTCAAGTTTGGGCGTGGCATCAGGGGCCATGAAGGTTTCTCCCACCCTGAAGGTGTGACTCCATGCCAAGAGCAAGCTTGACAGCCATGGGGAAGGAGGAGTTCTGTTTTGTGCTTGCGATACCCAGCTGTGTGGAGAATTGATATAATGTCTAGGTTCAGATATCTGAAAACCAAGGTTAGGAAGAGGTGACGGCATAAGACCATGGCGTGTCCGAAGTGCTGGGTGTGTGGCCAGCTGTCTCTTTGTCTGTCTGGACGTCTGGCTTCAGGCTGTGTCAGACAGAGCATGAGGGCCCAGAGCAGCATATCCACTTCGGGGACCGTCGAGGCCCGAGCAGGTTGATCATCATCTGGGTTTTCTGGAGAGCCCCACAGGGAAACGTTTTTCTTCCATTGGGAAGACACTGGGCTGGGTTTTGGTTCTGGAGTTCCTGGTCCGGAGGGCTTGTTTGCCAGGAGTGTGAAGAAGGAAGTCTGAAAACAAAAGCTAGTGTGAGGTTTGGGACCGAGGGCATGGCAGGGCCACTCTGCAGAGGGTGAATCGAGATCTCCTGCACTGAGGTCATGTCAACTATGAGACGTGCCTCAGGCTAGAGTTTTTGCCCAGCATGGCCTCTTCCTGAAGGGTGTGGGGGCTTCATGAAGCCAGGGAGGTTTGCCTACGATGGGATTTGTGAACTACTCCAAACCTCAAGCTTTCCTTCTGCACGACAGTCGAGTCCTACTGGATGGTTCCAGGAGGCCCCATACGGAAAGACTCGAGAGCAGGTGTCTAAGCATGGATGCCTGGGAACGCCACCTCATATTCCCACTCTTTAGGCAGGACAAGGCAGGCTCAATCTGCAGGCTCCTGGGTGAGCTACCCAGGGGGGAGAGTTGAAATGGACTCTCCTGAAGATGAGTCCTACTGTGACTTGGTGGCCTAGGAGACCTTGGAATGTGGAGTTGGCTCAGGGACTCTGCAGGGTTTTCCAAACTGAGGTGTTTGACACAGCTCCAACAGGGAAGCTTCCCATGTGGAGACGAGAGGAGTTCTGTTCAGTGCCTCAGGAAAGCCCCATATCCTGTTCTTTGAACCAAAGCCTCTGAGGAGTGACACCTGGAACCCAAAGCAAGAGTTGAGATTACGGCCTAAGGGCCTGTCCGGCTCATTCTTCTATCTCTGTTGACATCTGTGGGCATGCCTTCGTGGAGGTAGCTGCTCAGCTTGTGTCCGAATGCCCCTGTGTGTCCAGGGAGCCTCCCAGTAGTGGGATGTCCTCGGGGGCCTTGAGGTTTCTCATATTCTGGAGGTGTGTGTCCAAAGGAATGGACACAGTTTCCCAGGAGAGAGCAGGCACGGTCCTGTGGTATGGCTCCAGAGGACCCAGCCTAGAGGCTGTGTTTGCCAGGGCTGTGGGGACAGATGTCTGAAAAAGCAAACTTGGCTCAGCTAGTGGCCAATGTAATGGCAGGACTGATCTCCAGTCCGTGAGGGGAGATCCTCTGGATATCAAAGGAGGGCAAGTGGGAGGCAGTCACTCAGGATTTTGTCTCTGGGTGTTGCGTTCACAGTGTCCGGTCAGGGTAGGGGTTGTCTCAGAGGCCGAGGAAGAGCCTTCCTCTCGGGGGATTGTCCAAGCTCCCAAATGTTTGGGTTCATTCTGTGGGAAGGGAAGAGTACTGTTTTCTGCCACAGGGGACCCCCCAGGAGAGGGACTCTAGAGCACAGCAGTGGGTTCCCTCAACTGGAATACACACCATCTAGTTAATCCTGGGTGCCTATGGGCATGGCAAGCCACATATGCGGGCTCTTGGTCCAGTCACTGAGAGGCGTTACTTGAATAAGGTACTCACGCTGAGGGTCACAATGTGTGTTTGTGCCCAAGGCGGCCCTAACGCTTGGGCGTTGCTCATGGGCCATGTCGTTTTTCCTACACTGAAGGTTTGACTCACTGCCAGCAGCAAGTTTTCTTGCCATGGGGAAGGAGGAATTCTTATTTGTGCATCAGGTTCCCCCCTGTGCAGGGATTGGAGATAAGGTCTAGGATCCGATGACTGAAAACCCAGGTTGGGAATGGATGCTGGCCTAAGGCAGTGGCGGGTCCAATGTCCTAGGAGTGCAGCCAGCTGTGTCGGTGTCTGTTGGAAGGTCTGGGCTCAGGCTATTTGTGACAGAGCATCAGTGTTTAAGGTAGCCTATGCAATTGGGGTGTTGCCGAGGGCCAAGCAGTTTGATCCTCATTTGGGGTTTCTGGGCAGCCTCATAGACAATGTTTTTCTCCTGGGAGGCAGGCAGAGTGTTTCAGTGTGGCCCCAGAATTCCCAGTAGGGAGGGCTTGTGGGCCAGGAGTGTGAGGACGGAAGTCTGAAAACACAAGCTAGGGTGAGTATTGGAGCCAAGGGCAGAGCAGGCCCACTCTGCAGAGACTGAATCAAAATCTCCTGCATCTGAAGTCAGGCTGAGGATCAGACGTTGGCTGAGGCTGGAGTATGTGTCCATGATGGCACCTTCATGAAGCCGGGGCCTCATGAGGCCAAGGAAATTTTCCCACGCTGAGTTTGGAGGTTGCCCCAAACCACAAGGTTTCCTTCTGCGGGACATTCGAGTCCTGTTGCATGGCTCCAGGACATACCATATGGAAGGACTGGAGAGCAGGGTTCGAAGGATGGATCCCTGTACAGCATTCCTCGCATTCCAATAGGCCATTAGCGACAAGATATGTTTGATCTGCTGCCTCTGGAACACGCGACCCAGGGGGCTGTGTTGAAATGGCCTCTCCTGAGGATGCGTCATAATGTGCGTTTGGGTCCATGGAGACCTTGGAATGTGCTGGTTGTTCAGTGGCCCTTCGGAACTCTCCTACCTGAAGGGTTTGATACATCCCCAGTAAGAAAGCTGCCCATGTGGAGACGAGAGATGCTTGGTTTGGTGCCTCAGAGTAGCCCCATGTGCTGGTCTACGAAAACAGTCCTCTGAGAACGGACACATGGAAACAAAGCTAAGGTTCATATTAGGGCCTGGGGGCCTGTCCATTTCAACCTTCTGTCTCTGGGGACACTGTCTGAGAATCTAAGTGGAGATAGTTGCTCTGCTGGTGTCAGAGAGCCCCTCTTAGTCCAGGGTGGCCTACCTATTGATGGCCTCAGGGGCCTTGGAGCTTTTCCCTAAACTGTAGGGTTGTGGTCAATGGATTGGACACACTTTCCTTAGAGAGGGCCGGCACAATCTTTCGCAGTGGCTTCAGAGGCCCTAGCCTGGAGGTTGTGTGGGTCCATGCTGTGGGCACAGAAGTCTTAAAACACAAAGTCAGCTTATGAGTGGCGCCTAGGGTATGACAGGCCGGATGTACAGCCCGAGAGGGAACTCCTGGGCCTCTGAAACAAGGGCGAGTGGAAGGCGTTCCTTCAGGCTTTTGTCTCTGGATGTTGTGTCCGGGATAGCCGTGGATTGGAGCGGTGGCCTCAGGGACTGTGGACGAGTATCCCTCTCTGGGGATTTGTCCCAGCTCTTAAGAGTTTGGGGACATTTTGAGGGAAGGGTGGAGTCGTGTTGTCTGGCTCATGTGTCTCTCCAAGAAAGGGATTCCAGAGCAGAGCCCAGGTACAGGTGGGGCGACTGGAAAACTCAAACACTGGTGAGGATTGGGTGCATAGGGGCTTGGCAAGCCCCATATGCGGGCTCTTGGTCCAGGTCCTGACAGGCCTTTCTTTGACATGGGGCTCATGCTGAGGGTCACAGTGTGAATTTGTGCCCAAGCAGCACTCAAGTTTGGGCGTGGCATCAGGGGCCATGAAGGTTTCTCCCACCCTGAAGGTGTGACTCCATGCCAAGAGCAAGCTTGACAGCCATGGGGAAGGAGGAGTTCTGTTTTGTGCTTGCGATACCCAGATGTGTGGAGAATTGATATAATGTCTAGGTTCAGATATCTGAAAACCAAGGTTAGGAAGAGGTGACGGCATAAGACCATGGCGTGTCCGAAGTGCTGGGTGTGCGGCCAGCTGTCTCCTTGTCTGTCTGGACGTCTGGCTTCAGGCTGTGTCAGACAGAGCATGAGTGCCCAGAGCATCCTATCCAGTTCGGGTACCGTCGAGACCCGAGCAGGTTGATCCTCATCTGGGTTTTCTGGAGAGCCCCACAGGGAAACGTTTTTCTTCCGTTGGGCAGACACTGGGCTGGGTTTTGGTTCTGGAGTTTCTGGTCCGGAGGGCTTGTTTGCCAGGAGTGTGAGGAAGGAAGTCTGAAAACACAAGGTAGCGTGAGGTTTGAGACCGAGGGCACGGCAGGCCCACTCTGCAGAGGCTGAATCGAGATCTCCTACACTGAGGTCATGTCAACTATGAGACGTGCCTCAGGCTAGAGTTTTTGTCCAGCATGGCCTCTTCCTGAAGGGTGAGGGCTTCATTAGGCCAGGGACGTTTGCCTACGATGGGATTTGTGAACTACTCCAAACCTCAAGGTTTCCTTCTGCACGACAGTCGAGTCCTATTGGATGGTTCCAGGAGGCCCCATACGGAAAGACTCGAGACAGGTGTCTAAGCATGGATGCCTGGGAATGCCACCTCATATACCCACTCTTTAGTCAGGACAAGGCAGGCTCAATCTGCAGGCTCCTGTTTGAGCTAACCAGAGTGGAGAGTTGAAATGGACTCTCCTGAAGATGAGTCCTACTGTGGCTTGGTGGCCTGGGAGACCTTGGAATGTGTAGGTGGCTCAGGGACTCTGCAGGGTTTTCCAAACTGAGGTGTTTGACACAGCATCAACAAGGAAGCTTCCCATGTGAAGACGAGAGGAGTTCTGTTCAGTGCCTCAGGAAAGCCCCATATCCTGTTCTTCGAACCAAAGCCTCTGAGGAGTAACACCTGGAAACCAAAGCAAGAGTTGAGATTACGGCCTAAGGGCCTGTCCGGCTCAACCTTCTATCTCTGTTACATCTGTGGGCATGCCTTCGTGGAGGTAGCTGCTCAGCTTGTGTCCGAATGCCACTGTATGTCCAGGGAGCCTCCCAGTAGTGGGATGTCCTCGGGGGCCCTGAGGTTTCTCATATTCTGGAGGTGTGTGTCCAAAGGAATGGACACAGTTTCCCAGGAGAGAGCAGGCACGGTCCTGTGGTATGGCTCCAGAGGACCCAGACTAGAGGCTGTGTTTGCCAGGGCTGTGGGGACAGATGTCTGAAAAAGCAAACTTGGCTCAGCTAGTGGCCAAGGTAATGGCAGGACTGATCTCCAGTCCGTGAGGGGAGATCCTCTGGATATCAAAGGAGGGCAAGTGGGAGGCAGTCACTCAGGATTTTGTCTCTGGGTGTTGCGTTCACAGTGTCCGGTCAGGGTAGGGGTTGTCTCAGAGGCCGAGGAAGAGCCTTCCTCTCGGGGGATTGTGCAAGCTCCCAAGTGTTTGGATTCATTCTGTGGGAAGGGAAGAGTACTGTTTTCTTCCACAGGGGACCCCCCAGGAGAGGGATTCTAGAGCACAGCAGTGGGTTCCCTCAACTGGAATACACACCATCTAGTTAATCCTGGGTGCCTATGGGCATGGCAAGCCACATATGCGGGCTCTTGGTCCAGTCACTGAGAGGTGTTACTTGAATAAGGTACTCACGCTGAGGGTCACAATGTGTGTTTGTGCCCAAGGCGGCCCTAACGCTTGGGCGTTGCCTCATGGACCATGTCGTGTTTCCTACACTGAAGGTTTGACTCACTGCCAGCAGCAAGTTTTCTTGCCATGGGGAAGGAGGGGTTCTTATTTGTGCATCAGGTTCCCCCCTGTGCAGGGATTGGAGATAAGGTCTAGGTTCCGATGACTGAAATCCCAGGTTGGGAATGGATGCTGGCCTAAGGCAGTGGCGGGTCCAATGTGCTGGGTGTGCAGCCAGCTGTGTCGGTGTCTGTTGGAAGGTCTGGGCTCAGGCTATTTGCGACAGAGCATCACTGTTTAAGGTAGCCTATGCAATTGGGGTGTTGCCGAGGGCCAAGCAGTTTGATCCACATTTGGGGTTTCTGGGCAGCACCATAGACAATGTATTTCTCCTGGGAGGCAGGCAGAGTGCTTCTTTGTGGCCCCAGAATTCCCAGTAGGGAGGGCTTGTGGGCCAGGAGTGTGAGGACGGAAGTCTGAAAACACAAGCTAGGGTGAGGATTGGAGCCAAAGGCAGAGCAGACCCACTCTGCAGAGGCTTAATCAAAATCTCCTGCATCTGTAGCCAGGCTGAGGATCAGACGTTGGCTGAGGCTGGAGTATGTGTCCATGATGGCACCTTCATGAAGCGGGGGCCTCATGAGGCCAAGGAAGTTTTCCCACGCTGAGTTTGGAGGTTGCCCCAAACCACAAGGTTTCCTTCTGTGGGACATTCGAGTCCTGTTGCATGGCTCCAGGACATACCATATGGAAGGACTGGAGAGCAGTGTTCGAAGGATGGATCCCTGTACAGCATGCCTCGCATTCCCATTGGCCATTAGCGAAAAGATATGTTTGATCTGCTGCCTCTGGGTCACGCTACCCAGGGGGCTGAGTTGAAATGGCCTCTCCTGAGGATGCGTCATAATGTGCGTTTGGGTCCATGGAGACCTTGGAATGTGCTGGTTGTTCAGTGGCTCTGTGGAACTCTCCTACCTGAAGGGTTTGATACATCCCCAGTAAGAAAGCTCCCCATGTGGAGAGAGAGGTTTGGTTTGGTGCCTCGGAAAAGCCCCGTGTGCTGGTCTACGAAAACAGTCCTCTGAGATCGGACACATGGAAACAAAGCTAAGGTTCATTAGGGCCTGGGGGCCTGTCCATTTCAACCTTCTGTCTCTGGGGACACTGTCTGAGAATCTAAGTGGAGATAGTTGCTCTGCTGGTGTTAGAGAGCCCCTCTTAGTCCAGGGTGGCGTACCTATTGATGGCCTCAGGGGCCTTGGAGCTTTTCCCTAAACTGTAGGGTTGTGGTCAATGGATTGGACACACTTTCCTTAGAGAGGGCCAGCACAATCTTTCGCTGTGGCTTCAGAGGCCCTAGCCTGGATGTTGTGTGGGTCCATGCTGTGGGCACAGAAGTCTTAAAACACAAAGTCAGCTTATGAGTGGCGCCTAGGGTATGACAGGCCGGATGTACAGCCCGAGAGGGAACTCCTGGGCCTCTGAAACAAGGGTGAGTGGAAGGCGATCCTTCAGGCTTTTGTCTCTGGATGTTGTGTCCGGGATAGCCGTGGATTGGAGCGGTGGCCTCAGGGACTGTGGACGAGTATCTCTCTCTGGGGATTTGTCCCAGCTCCCAAGAGTTTGGGGTCATTTTGAGGGAAGGGTGGAGTCGTGTTGTCCGGCTCATGGGTCTCTCCAAGAAAGGGATTCCAGAGCAGAGCCCAGGTACAGGTGGGGCGACTGGAAAACTCAAACACTGGTGAGGATTGGGTGCATAGGGGCTTGGCAAGCCCCATATGCGGGCTCTTGGTCCAGGTCCTGACAGGCCTTTCTTTGACATGGGGCTCATGCTGAGGGTCACAGTGTGAATTTGTGCCCAAGCAGCACTCAAGTTTGGGCGTGGCTTCAGGGGCCATGAAGGTTTCTCCCACCCTGAAGGTGTGACTCCATGCCAAGAGCAAGCTTGACAGCCATGGGGAAGGAGGAGTTCTGTTTTGTGCTTGCGATACCCAGCTGTGTGGAGAATTGATATAATGTCTAGGTTCAGATATCTGAAAACCAAGGTTAGGAAGAGGTGACGGCATAAGACCATGGCGTGTCCGAAGTGCTGGGTGTGCGGCCAGCTGTCTCCTTGTCTGTCTGGACGTCTGGCTTCAGGCTGTGTCAGACAGAGCATGAGTGCCCAGAGCATCCTATCCAGTTCGGGTACCGTCGAGGCCCGAGCAGGTTGATCCTCATCTGGGTTTTCTGGAGAGCCCCACAGGGAAACGTTTTTCTTCCATTGGGAAGACACTGGGCTGGGTTTTGGTTCTGGAGTTCCTGGTCCGGAGGGCTTGTTTGCCAGGAGTGTGAGGAAGGAAGTCTGAAAACACAAGGTAGCGTGAGGTTTGGGACCGAGGGCAAGGCAGGCCCACTCTGCAGAGGCTGAATCGAGATCTCCTGCACTGAGGTCATGTCAACTATGAGACGTGCCTCAGGCTAGAGTTTTTGTCCAGCATGGCCTCTTCCTGAAGGGTGAGGGCTTCATTAGGCCAGGGAGGTTTGCCTACGATGGGATTTGTGAACTACTCCAAACCTCAAGGTTTCCTTCTGCATGACAGTCGAGTCCTATTGGATGGTTCCAGGAGGCCCCATACGGAAAGACTCGAGAGCAGATGTCTAAGCATGGATGCCTGGGAACGCCACATCATATTCCCACTCTTTAGTCAGGACAAGGCAGGCTCAATCTGCAGGCTCCTGTTTGAGCTACCCAGAGGGGAGAGTTGAAATGGACTCTCCTGAAGATGAGTCCTACTGTGGCTTGGTGGCCTGGGAGACCTTGGAATGTGGAGGTGGCTCAGGAACTCTGCAGGGTTTTCCAAACTGAGGTGTTTGACACAGCTCCAACAAGGAAGCTTCCCATGGGAGACGAGAGGAGTTCTGTTCAGTGCCTCAGGAAAGCCCCATATCCTGTTCTTCGAACCAAAGCCTCTGAGGAGTAACACCTGGAACCCAAAGCAAGAGTTGAGATTATGGCCTAAGGGCCTGTCCGGCTCAACCTTCTATCTCCGTTGACATCTATGTGCATGCATTCATAGATGTAGCTGCTCAGCTTGTGTCCGAATGCCCCTGTGAGTCCAGTGAGGCTCCCAGTAGTGGGATGTCCTCGGGGGCCTTGAGGTATCTCATATTCTGGAGGTGTGTGTCCAAAGGAATGGACACAGTTTCCCAGGAGAGAGCAGGCACGGTCCTGTGGTATGGCTCCAGAGGACCCAGCCTAGAGGCTGTGTTTGCCAGGGCTGTGGGGACAGATGTCTGAAAAAGCAAACTTGGCTCAGCTAGTGGCCAATGTAATGGCAGGACTGATCTCCAGTCCGTGAGGGGAGATCCTCTGGAAATCAAAGTAGGGCAAGTGGGGGGCAGTCACTCAGGATTTACAGTGTCCGGTCAGGGTAGGGGTTGTCTCAGAGGCCGAAGAAGAGCCTTCCTCTCGGGGGATTGTCCAAGCTCCCAAGTGTTTGTGTTCATTCTGTGGGAATGAAGAGTACTGTTTTCTGCCACAGGGGACCCCCCAGGAGAGGGACTCTAGAGCACAGCAGTGGGTTCCCTCAACTGGAATATACACCATCTATTTAGTCCTGGGTGCCTATGGGTATGGCAAACCACATATGCGGGCTCTTGGTCCAATCACTGAGAGGCGTTACTTGAATAAGGTACTCACGCTGAGGGTCACAATGCGTGTTTGTGCCCAAGGCGGCCCTCACGCATGTGCGTGGCCTCATGGGTCATGCCGTTTTCTCCAACACTGAAGGTTTGACTCACTGCCAGCAGCAAGGTTTCTTGCCATGGGGTAGGAGGGGTTCTGACTTGTGTGCATCAGAGGGGGTCCCCCCTGTGCAGGAATTGGATATAAGGTCTAGGACCGATGACTGAAAACCCAGGTTGGGAATAGATGGTGGCCTAAGGCAGTGGCGGGTCCAATGTGCTGGGTGTGCAGCCAGCTGTGTCGGTGTCTGTTGGAAGGTCTGGGCTCAGGCTATTTGCCTCAGAGCATCAGTGTTTAAGGTAGCCTATGCAATTGGGGTGTTGCCGAGGGCCAAGCAGTTTGATCCTCATTTGGTGTTTCTGGGCAGCACCATAGACAATGATTTTCTACTGGGAGGCAGGCAGAGTGCTTCATTGTGGCCCCAGAATTCCCAGTAGGGAGGGCTTGTGGGCCTGGAGTGTGATGACGGAAGTCTGAAAACACAAGCTAGGGTGAGGATTGGAGCCAAGGGCAGAGCAGGTCCATTCTGCAGAGGCTGAATCAAAATCTCCTGCATCTGAAGTCAGGCTGAGGATCAGACGTTGGCTGAGGCTGGAGTATTTGTCCATGATGGCACCTTCATGAAGCGGGGGCCTCATGAGGCCAAGGAAGTTTTCCCACGCTGAGTTTGGAGGTTGCCCCAAACCACAAGGTTTCCTTCTGCGGGACATTCGAGTCCTGTTGCATGGCTCCAGGACATACCATATGGAAGGACTGGAGAGCAGGGTTCGAAGGATGGATCCCTGTACAGCATGCCCGCATTCCAATAGGCCATTAGCGATAAGATATGTTTGATCTGGGGCCTCTGGAACACGCGATCCAGGGGGCTGAGTTGAAATGGCCTCTCCTGAGGATGCGTCATAATGTGCGTTTGGGTCCATGGAGACCTTGGAATGTGCTGGTTGTTCAGTGGCCCTTCGGAACTCTCCTACCTGAAGGGTTTGATACATCCCCAGTAAGAAAGCTGCCCATGTGGAGACGAGAGATCCTTGGTTTGGTGCCTCAGAAAAGCCCCATGTGCTGGTCTACGAAAACAGTCCTCTGAGAACAGACACATGGAACAAAGCTAAGGTTCATATTAGGGCCTGGGGGTCTGTCCATTTCAACCTTCTGTCTCTGGGGACACTTTCTGAGAGTCTAAGTGAAGATAGTTGCTCCGCTGGTGTCAGAGAGCCCCTCTTAGTCCAGGGTGGCCTACACTATTGATGTCCTCAGGGGCCTTGGAGCTTTTCCCTAACCTGTAGGGCTGTGCTCAATGGATTGGGCACACTTTCCTTGGAGAGGGCAGGCACAAACTTTCGCTGTGGCTCCAGAGGCCCTAGCCTGGAGGTGTGTGGTTCCAGGCTGTGGGCACAGAAGTCTGAAAACACAAACTCAGCTTATGAGTGGTGCCTAGGGTATGGCAGGCCGGATGTACAGCCCGAGAGGGAACTCCTGGGCCTCTGAAACAAGGGCGAGTGGGAGGCGTTCTTTCAGTCTTTTGTCTCTGGATGCTGTGTCCGGGATAGCCGTGGATTTGAGGGGTGGCCTCAGGGACTGTGGACGAGTATCCCTCTCTGGGGATTTGTCCCATCTTCCAAGATTGGGGTCATTATGTGGGAAGGGTGGAGTCGTGTTGTCTGGCTCATGTGTCTCTCCAAGAAAGGGATTCCAGAGCAGAGCCCCAGGTACGGGCGGGGCGACTGGAAATCTCAAACCCTGGTGAAAATTGGGTGCATAGGGGCTTGGCAAGCCCCATATGCGGGCTCTTTGTCCAGGCCCTCACAGGCCTTTCTTTGACATGGGGCTCATGTTAGGGTCACAGTGTGAATTTGTTCCCAATCAGCACTCAAGTGCTGCTTGGGCACTACCTGAAGGATTTGATACATCCCCAGTAAGAAAGCTCCCCATGTGGAGACGAGAGGAGTTCTGTTCAGTGCCTCAGGAAAGCCCCATATCCTGTTCTTCGAACCAAAGTTTCTGAGGAGTAACACCTGGAACCCAAAGCAAGAGTTGAGATTATGGCCTAAGGGCCTGTCCGGCTCAACCTTCTATCTCTGTTGACATCTGTGTGCATGCCTTCGTGGAGGTAGCTGCTCAGCTTGTGTCCGAATGCCCCTGTGTGTCCAGGGAGGCTCCCAGTAGTGGGATGTCCTCGGGGGCCTTGAGGTTTCTCATATTCTGGAGGTGTGTGTCCAAAGGAATGGACACAGTTTCCCAGGAGAGAGCAGGCACGGTCCTGTTGTATGGCTCCAGAGGACCCAGCCTAGAGGCTGTGTTTGCCAGGGCTGTGGGGACTGATGTCTGAAAAAGCAAACTTGGCTCAGGAAGGGGCCAAGGTAATGGCAGGCCTGATCTCCAGTCCGTGAGGGGAGATTCTCTGGATATCAAAGGAGGGCAAGTGGGAGGCAGTTGCTCAGGCTTTTGTCTCTGGGTGTTGCGTTCACAGTGTCCGGTCAGGGTAGGGGTTGCCTCAGGGGCCGAGGAAGAGCCTTCCTCTCGGGGGATTGTCCAAGGTCACAAGTGTTTGGGTTCATTCTATGGGAAGTGAAGAGTACTGTTTTCTGCCAGAAAGGACCCCCCAGGATAGGGACTCTAGAGCACAGCAGTGGGTTCCTTCAACTGGAATACACACCATCTAGTTAGTTTTGGGTGCCTATGGGCATGGCAGGGACTATATGCAGGATCTTCGTCACGAACCTGACAGGCCTTTCTTTGACATGGGGCTCATGCTAGGGTCACAGTGTGAATTTGTGCCCAAGCAGCACTCATGATTTGGTGTGGCATCAGGGGCCATGAAGGGTTCCCCACGTGAAGGTTGACTCCATGTGAAGAACAAGCATTACAGCCATGTGGAAGGCAGATTTCTGATTGTGATTCCGATACACAAACTCAGCTTCTTTTGGGGACGGTGGTATGGCAGGCCCAATATACAAACAATGAGAAGAACTCATGAAGATTTGAATATAGAGCGAGTCTGAGGCGCTTGCTCAGGCATTTGTCTCTGGAATTTTTATCAGCAAGGCCATAGAATGTCGGGGATGCTTCATGGGCCATGGACGAATCTACCTCTATGAGGATTTCGCCCGATTCCCAATTTTTTTTCGTCAAACTGTGGGATGGGAGGACTCCTTTCAGTTTTGTTACCTCAGGTGTCCCACGAAAAGAGGAATTCCAAAGCAAAGCCGGGCGGAAGACTGAAGGGACCACCAGAACTATGGTTCAAAATTGGGGACTAGGGGCATGGCAAGCCCAATATGCTATCTCTTCATCCAGCCACTGAGAGGCCTTACTTGAGGACTTTGGTCAGGCTGAGGGTCACAATGTGTGTTTGTGACCAATGTAGCCTCCGAGCATGGCGGGGCCTCATGGGCAACACTGGATTCAACTACACTGAAAGTTGGACAACATGCCAACCACAAGGTATCTTGCCATGGGGAAGGAGTTCTGATTTCTGCATCCCATTCAACCCTGGGCAGTGATTGGAGGTAAGGTCTAGAATCTAAAGCCTGAAATCCGAGGTTGGGAAGAGATGATGACCTAAGGCCATGGCGGCTCGATGTGCTCAGTGTGCGGCCAGCTGTCTGGGACGGGCCAGGGAGTCCAGGCTCAGGCTGTGTCAAAAAGGGCATTAGTGCCCTGCTCAGCCTATGTATTTGGGGTACAGCCAAGGTCGGTGCAGGTTGATCCTCATTTGGGGTTACTGGGCAGAGTGCTGCATTGTAGTTCTGGATTGCCAAACTGGAGGGCTTGTGGGCCAGTAGTCTGACGACAAAGGTTTGAGAACACAAGCTAGGCTTAGGTTTCTGGGTGAGGCCATGGCAGGCACAATCTACAGACCTGAATCGAGATCTCGTGCATCTGAAGTCAGGGCGAGGATCAGACGATCGCTCAGGTTGGAGTTTCTGTCCCTGATGGCCCCTTCATGAATGGGGGGGGGATCACGAGGCCATGGGGGTTTTCCCACGATGGGAGTTGTGAGAAGCTCCAAACTGCAGAGAGTCTTCTGCAGGACAATTGAGACCTGTTGTTTGGCTCCAGGCCAATGATTCTGAGCAGGGTTCTAAGGATGGATGGCTGGGTAGCCCACCTCGCATTCCAATTGTCTCTTAGCAACAAGACAGGTTAGATCTCCTGGATCTGTGGGGAGCAACCGAGGACGCTGCATTGAAATGGACACCCCTGGGCATGGGTCCTAATGTGCTTTTGTGTCTAAGGAGACCTTGGAATGAAGCGGTGGCACTTGGGACCTAAAGAGTTCTAATAAACAGAGGCTTTGACACAGCTCCAACCTGCAAGTATCCCATGTGTAGATGAGATGTTTTCTGTTGGGTGAGTCAAGAAACAGCTATATGCTGCTTTTGAATTCCAGGCCTCTGAGGTGAGATGCCTGGAAACGAAAGCAATGGATCTGATTAGTGCCTAGGGGCCGGTTCTTTCCTTTTTACCTCTGGGGACATCTCTCTATGGGTCTGAGTGCAGGTAGGTGCTCTGTAGTGCTCAGATTGCCCCTGTTTTTTCCTGGGAAGCCACCACTATTGAGATGGATCAGGGAATTTGGAGGTTTATCCTATTAGAAGGGTTGTGGCCATTGGAATGGGCACAAACAATTCCCTTGGAGAGAGCAAGTACAGTCCTCAGGTTCGGCTCCAGGGGCCTGAGCCTGTAGGTTGTGTAGGCCAGGGCTGTTTGGAAAGTTGTCTGAAAACAAACTCAGCTTAGGTTTGGGGACGTAGGTATCCCAGGCCCGATCTACAAACCATGAGAAGAATTGTTAAGGATATGAAGAAAGTGCGAGTCTGAGGCGCTTGCTCAGGCTTTTGTCTCTGGATTTTGTATCAGCGATGGCCGTGGAATGTCGGGGAGGCCTCATGGGCCATGGACGAATCTTCCTCTCTGAGGATTTGGCCCGATTCCCAATTGCTTTTCGTCAATCTGTGGGATGGGAGGACTCATTTCAGGTTTGTTACCTCAGGTGTCCCACCAAAAGAGGAATTCCAAAGCAAATCCGTGGGGAAGATTGAAGGGACAACCCGAACTATGGTTAAAAATTGGGGCCTAGGGGCATGGCAAGCCCAATATGCTATCTCTTCATCCAGCCACTGAGTGGCCTTACTTGAGGACTGGGCTCAGCCTGAGGGTCACAATGTGTGTTTGTGACCAATGTGGCCCGCGAGCATGGGCGGGGCCACATGGGCCACACTGGTTTCAACCACACTGAACGTTGGACAACATGCCAACCACAAGGTTTCTTGCCATGGGGAAGGAGTTCTGATTTCTTCATCACCTTCAACTTTGTGAGGTGATTGGAGATAAGGTCTCGGTTCTGAAACCTGAAAACCGAGGTTGGGAAGAGATGACGACCTAAGGCCACGGAGGCTCGATGTGCTCAGTGTGCGGCCAGCTGTCTGGGACGGGCCAGGGAGTCCAGGCTCAGGCTGTGTCAGAAAGGGCATTAGTGCCCTGGTTAGCCTATGTATTGGGTACAGCCAAGGTCGGTGCAGGTTAATCCTCATTTGGGGTTACTGGGTAGCCCCAGAGGACAATGTTTTTCTTCTGGAGGGCAGGCAGAGTGCTGCATTGTCGTTCTGGAGTGCCAAACTGGTGGGCTTGTGGGCCAGTAGTCTGACGACAAAAGTCTGAGAACACAAGTTAGGCTTAATTTTCTGGGTGAGGCCATGGCAGGCACAATCTACAGACCTGAATCGAGATCTCGTGCATCTGAAGTCAGGGCGAGGATCAGACGATCGCTCAGGTTGGAGTTTCTGTCCCTGATGGCCACTTCATGAGTGGGGGGGGGCATCACGAGGCCATGGGGGTTTTCCCACTATGGGAGTTGTGAGAAGTTCCAAACAGCAGAGAGTCTTCTACAGGTCAATTGAGACCTGTTGCTTGGCTCCAGGCCAATGATTCTGAGCAGGGTTCTAAGGATGGATGGCTGCGTAGCCCACCTCGCATTCCAATTGTCTCCTAGCAACAAGACAGGTTAGATCTCCTGGATCTGTGGGGAGCAACCGAAGACGCTGAGTTGAAATGGACACCCCTAAGGATGGGTCCTAATGTGCTTTTGTGTCTATGGAGACCTTGGAATGAAGCGGTGGCACTGGTGCCCTAAATGGTTCTCCTAAACAGAGGCTTTGACACAGCTCCAACGTGAAAGTTTCCCATGTATAGATGAGATGTTTTCTGATGGGTGAGTCAAGAAACAGCTATATGCTACTTTGAAATCCAGGCCTCTGAGCAGAGATGCCTGGAAACCAAAGCAATGGATCTGATTAGTGCCTAGGGGCCTGTTCTTTCCTTTTTACCTCTGGGGACATCTCTCTATGGGTCTGAGTGCAGGTAGGTGCTCATTTGGGCTCAGATTGCCCCTGTTTTTCCTGGGAAGCCACCACTATTGAGATGGATCAGGGACTTTGGAGGTTTATCCTATGAGAAGGGTTGTGGCCATTGGAATGGGCACACACAATTCCCTTGGAGAGGGCAAGTACAGTCCTCAAGTTTGGCTCCAGGGGCCTGAGCCTGTAGGTTGTGTAGGCAAGGGCTGTTTGGACAGTTGTCTGAAAACACAAACTCGACTTATGTTTCGGGTCATAGGTATGGCAGGACTGATCTACAGACCATGAGGAGAACTCTTCTGGATTTGAAAGAAGGGCGAGTGTAAGGCTCCTGCTCAAGTTTTTGTCTCTGGATATCGTGTCACTCATGGTCGTGGAATTTCTGGGTGACTTCATGGGAAATGGACGAGTCTTACTCTCTGGTGGTTTGGCCCCGTCCAAAGAGTTTGGGGTCATTCTGTGGGCTGGAAGAAGTCCGTTTTTTTTTTGTGTTGTTGTTGTTGTTTTCTTTTTTAACCTCAGGTGTCCCACTAAATGAGGGATTCCAGAGTAGAGCCCTAGGGAGGGGCGACTGGACAATCAGAAATCTGGATAAAAATTGGGGCCTAGGGACATGTCAAGCCCATTATGACATCTAATGATCCAGCCACTGAGAGGACTTACTAGAGGACAGGACTCATGCTGAGGGTCACAATGCGTGTGTATGCACTCGTCGCACTCAAGAATGGGCAGGGCCACAGGGTGAATGCTGGTTTCTCCTACACTGAACGTTGGACAACGTGCCAACCACAAGGGTTCTTGCCATGTGTAAGGAGGAGTACTGATTTCTGCATCACATTCACCCCTGGGCAGTGATTGGAGATAAGGTCTCGGTTCTGAAGCCTGAAAACTGAGGTAGGGAAGAGATGATGACCTAAGGCCATGGCGGGTTTTATGTGCTCAGTGTGCTGTCAGCTTTCTGGGTGTTGGTCAGGTCGTCCAGGCTCAGGTTGTGTTCGACAGTGCATTAGTGCCCAGGTTAGACTATATAATTTGGGTAAGGTCGAGTGCTGTGTAGGTTTATCCTCATTTAAGGTGCCTGGGTAGCTCATGAGGCAATATTTTTTTTTTTTTCTAGAGGGCCGGCAGAGTGCTGCATTGTGGGCCCGGAATTGCCAAATTTTAGGACTTCGGGGCCAGGAGTGTGAGGACAGAAGTGTCAAAAGACAAGCTAGACTTGGATTTCAGCGCAAAGGCACAGCAGGTACCCCCTGCAGATCTGAACCAATATATCATGCTTCTGAAGTCAGGGCGAGGATCAGACGTTGGCTCAGTTTGGAGTTCCTGTGCATGACGGCCGCTTCATGAAGGGAGCGGAATCTCGAGGCCATTGAGGTTTTCCCACGTTGGGAGTTGTGGGATGCCCCCTTCAAGGATTCCTTCTGCGGGAAAATTGAGACCTGTTGGACAGCTCCAGGACATCCCATATGGAAATACTCTAGAGCACCATTCGCGGATGGATGCCTGGAAAGCCCGCCTCGCATTCCAATTGTCTCCTAGCAACAAGACAGTTTAGATCTGATGGCTCTGCCGGAGCAACCGGGGTGGCTAAGTTGAAATGGACTTTCCTGAGGATGGGTCCTAATGTGTTTTTGTGTCCATGAGGGCCTTGGAATGGGGCGGTGGCACCGGCACCCAGAAGTACACTCCTAAGCTTTGGACATGGTTCCCATGCACAGGTTTCCTTGTGGAGACGAGATGAGTTCTGATGGGTGCCTCAGGAAAACCCCTATGCTCGTATTGGAATCAGGCTTTTGAGGATACATGCCTGTAACCCAAAGCAATGGATCCTATTATGGCCTAGGGTCCTGTCTGGGCCAATCTTCTTCTCTGGGGACATCCATCTATGGTATGAATGGAGGTCGATTATCAGCTAGTGTCAGACAGCCCTTTTTTGTTCCGGGCGACCTACACTATTGGGATGGCCTCAGGGACTTTGGAGGTTTCTCCTAATTTGTACGATTTTGGACCATGGAATGGGCAGAATTCCCATGGATTGGTAGGCACAGTCCTAATGTGTGGCTCCAGGGGCCCAGCCTGGAGGGTGTGTGGCCCAAGACTTTGAGGACAGAAGTCTGAAAACACACACTCAGCTTAGGTTTTGGGACGTAGGTATGGCAGGTCCGATCTACAAACCATGAGAAGAACTCTTCAGGATATGAAGAAAGTGCGAGTCTGAGGCGCTTGCTCAGGCTTTTGTCTCTGGATTTTGTATCAGCGATGGCCGTGGAATGTCGGGGAGGCCTCATGGGCCATGGACGAATCTTCCTCTCTGAGGATTTGGCCCGATTCCCAATTGCTTTTCGTCAATCTGTGGGATGGGAGGACTCATTTCAGTTTTGTTACTTCAGGTGTCCCACCAAAAGAGGAATTCCAAAGCCAAGCCGTGGGGAAGACTGAAGGGACAACCCGAACTATGGTTAAAAATTGGGGCCTAGGGGCATGGCAAGCCCAATATTCTATCTCTTCATCCAGCCACTGAGTGGCCTTACTTGAGGACTGGGCTCAGCCTGAGCGTCACAATGTTTGTTTGTGACCAATGTGGCCCGCGAGCATGGGCGGGGCCTCATGGGCCACACTGGTTTCAACGACACTGAACGTTGGACAACATGCCAACCACAAGGTTTCTTGCCATGGGGAAGGAGTTCTGTTTTCTACATCACCTTCAACCCTGGGCAGTGATTGGAGATAAGGTCTAGGTTCTGAAACCTGAAAACCGAGGTTGGGAAGAGATGACGACCTAAGGCCATGGCGGCTGGATGTGCTCAGTGTGCGGCCAGCTGTCTGGGAGGTTTAGGGGGTCCAGGCTCAGGCTGTGTCAAAAAGGGCATTAGTGCCCTGGTCAGCCTATGTATTTGGGGTACAGCCAAGGTCGGTGCAGGTTGATCCTCATTTGGGGTTACTGGGTAGCCCCAGAGGACAATGTTTTTATTCTGGACGGCCGGCAGAGTGCTGCATTGTAGTTCTGGATTTCCAAACTGGAGGGCTTGTGGGCCAGTAGTCTGACGACAAAAGTCTGAGAACACAAGCTAGGCTTAGGTTTCTGGGTGAGGCCATGGCAGGCACAATCTACAGACCTGAATCGAGATCTCGTGCATCTGAAGTCAGGGCGAGGATCAGACGATCGCTCAGGTTGGAGTTTCTGTCCCTGATGTCCCCTTCATGAATGGGGGGGGGCATCACGAGGCCATGGGTGTTTTCCCACGATGGGAGTTGTGAAAAGCTCCAAACTGCAGAGAGTCTTCTGCAGGACAATTGAGACCTGTTGTTTGGCTCCAGGCCAATGATTCTGAGCAGGGTTCTAAGGATGGATGGCTGGGTATCCCACCTCGCATTCCAATTGTCTCCCAGCAACAACAGGTTAGATCTCCTGGATCTGTGGGGAGCAACCGAGGACGCTGATTTGAAATGGACACCCCTGGGGATGGGTCCTAACGTGCTTTTGTGTCTATGGAGACCTTGGAATGAAGCGGTGGCACTGGGGCCCTGAAGGGTTCTCCTAAACAGAGGCTTTGACACAGCTCCAATGTGCAAGTTTCCCATGTGTAGATGAGATGTTTTCTGATGGGTGAGTCAAGAAACAGCTAGATGATGCTTTTGAAATCCAGGAATGTGAGGAGAGATGCCTGGAAACCAAAGCAATGGATCTGATTAGGGCCTAGGGGCCTGTTCTTTCCTTTTTACCTCTGGGCACATCTGTCTATGGGTCTGAGTGCAGGTAGGAGCTCAGTTGGGCTCAGATTGCCCCTGTCTTTCCTGGGAAGCCACCACTATTGAGATGGATCAGGGACTTTGGAGGTTTATCCTATTAGAAGGGTTGTGGCCATTGGAATGGGCACACACAATTCCCTTGGAGAGGGCAAGTACAGTCCTCAGGTTTGGCTCCAGGGGCCTGAGCCTGTAGGTTGTGTAGGCCAGGGCTGTTTGGACAGTTGTCTGAAAATACAAACTCGGCTTATGTTTCGGGTCATGGCAGGACTGATCTACAGACCATGAGGAGAACTCTTCGGGATTTGAAAGAAGGGCGAGTGTGAGGCTCCTGCTCAAGTTTTTGTCTCTGGATATCATGTCACTCATGGTCGTGCAATTTCTGGGTGACTTCATGGGAAATGGCGAGTCTTACTCTCTGGTGGTTTGGCCCCTTCCAAAGACTTTGTGGTCATTTTGTGGGCTGGAAGAAGTCCGATTTTTTGTTGTTGTTGTTGTTGTTTTTGTTGTTTTCTTTTTTAACCTCAGGTGTCCCACTAAATGATGGATTTCAGAGTAGAGCCCTGGTGAGGGGCGACTGGACAATCAGAAATCTGGTTAAAAATTGGGGCCTAGGGACATGTCAAGCCCATTATGACATCTAATGGTCCAGCCACTGAGAGGACTTACTAAAGGACAGGACTCATGCTGAGGGTCACAATGCGTGTGTATGCCCTGTCGCACTCAAGAATGGGCGTGGCCTCAGGGTGAATGCTGGTTTCTCCTACACTGAACGTTGGACAACATGCCAACCACAAGGTTTCTTGCCATGGGTAAGGAGGAGTTCTGACTTCTGCATCACACTCACCCCTGGGAAGTGATTGGAGATAAGGTATCGGTTCTGAAGCCTGAAAACTGAGGTAGGAAAGAGATGATGACCTAAGGCCATGGCGGGTTTTATGTGACCGCTCACCCAGTGTGCGGTCAGCTTTCTGGGTGTTGGTCAGGAGGTCCGGGCTGAGGTTGTGTTCGACAGTGCATTAGTGCCCTGGTTAGACTATATAATTTGGGTAAAGTCGAGTTCTGTGTAGGTTTACCCTCATTTAAGGTGCCTGGGCAGCTCATGAGGCAATAATATTTTTTCTAGAGGGCAGGCACAGTGCTGCATTGTGGGTCCGGAATTGGCAAACTTGAGGGCTTCAGGGCCAGGAGTGTGAGGACGGAAGTGAGAAGACAAGCTAGACTTGGGTTTCAGGGCGAGGGCACGGCAGGTACCCCCTGCAGATCTGAACCAATATCTCATGCATCTGAAGTAGGGCGAGGATCAGACGTTGGCTCAGGTTGGAGTTTCTGAGCATGACGGCCGCTTCATGAAGGGAGCGGAATCTCGAGGACATTGAGGTTTTCCCACTTTGGGAGTTGTGGGATGCCCCCTTCAAGGATTCCTTCTGCGGGACAATTGAGACCTGTTGGACAGCACCAGGACATCCCATATGGAATGACTCCAGAGCACCGTTCGCGGATGAATGCCTTGGAAGCCCGCCTCACATTCCAATTGTCTCCTAGCAACAAGACAGTTTAGATCTGATGGCTCTGCCGGAGCAACCGAGGTGGCTGAGTTGAAATGGACTTTCCTGAGGATGGGTCCTAATGTGTTTTTGTGTCCATGAGGGCCTTGGAATGGGGCTTTGGCACCGGGACCCTGAAGTACTCTCCTAAGCTTTGGACATGGCTCCCATGCACAGGTTTCCTTGTGGAGACGAGATGAGTTCTGATGGGTGCCTCGTATTGGAAACAGGCTTTTGAGGACACATGCCTGTAACACAAAGCAATGGGTCCTATTATGGCCTAGGGTCCTGTCTGGTTCAATCTTCTTCTCTGGGGACATCCATCTATGGTATGAGTGGAGGTCGATTATCAGCTGGTGTCAGACAGCCCTTGTTTGTTCCGGGAGACCTACACTATTGGGATGGCCTCAGGGACTTTGGAGGTTTCTCCTAATTTGTACGATTTTGGACCATGGAATGGGCAGAATTCCCATGCATTGGTAGGCACAGTCCTAATGTGTGGCTCCAGGGGCCCAGCCTGGAGGGTGTGTGGCCCAAGACTTTGAGGACAGAAGTCTGAAAACACAAACTCAGATTAGGTTTGGGGACGTAGGTATGGCAGGCCCGATCTACAAACCATGAGAAGAACTCTTCAGGATATGAAGAAAGTGCGAGTCTGAGGCGCTTGCTCAGGCTTTTGACTCTGGATTTTGTATCAGCGATGGCCGTGGAATGTCGGGGAGGCCTCATGGGCCATGGACGAATCTTCCTCTCTGAGGATTTGGCCCGATTCCCAATTGCTTTTCGTCAATCTGTGGGATGGGAGGACTCATTTCAGTTTTGTTACTTCAGATGTCCCACCAAAAGAGGAATTCCAAAGCCAAGCCGTGGGGAAGACTGAAGGGACAACCCAAACTATGGTTAAAAATTGGGGCCTAGGGGCATGGCAAGCCCAATATGCTATCTCTTCATCCAGCCACTGAGTGGCCTTACTTAAGGACTGGGCTCAGCCTGAGCGTCACAATGTGTGTTTGTGACCAATGTGGCCCATGAGCATGGGCGGGGCCTCATGGGCCACACTGGTTTCAACTACACTGAACGTTGGACAACATGCCAACCGCAAGGTTTCTTGCCATGGGGAAGGAGTTCTGATTTCTGCATCACCTTCAACCCTGGGCAGTGATTGGAGATAAGGTCTAGGTTCTGAAACCTGAAAACCGAGGTTGGGAAGAGATGAAGACCTAAGGCCATGGCGGCTCGATGAGCTCAGTGTGCGGCCAGCTGTCTGGGAGGGTCCAAGGGCTCCAGGCTCAGGCTGTGTCAGAAAGGGCATTAGTGCCCTGGTCAGCCTATGTATTTGGGGTACAGCCAAGGTCGGTGCAGGTTGATCCTCATTTGGTTGCCCCAGAGGACAATGTTTTTCTTCTGGAGGGCCGGCAGAGTGCTGCATTGTAGTTCTGGATTGCCAAACTGGAGGGCTTGTGGGCCAGGAGTCTGACGACAAAAGTCTGAGAACACAAGATAGGCTTAGGTTTCTGGGTGAGGCCATGGCAGGCACAATCTACAGACCTGAATCGAGATCTCGTCATCTGAAGTCAGGGCGAGGATCAGACGATCGCTCAGGTTGGAGTTTCTGTCCCTGATGGCCCCTTCATGAATGGGGGGGGCATCACGAGGCCATGGGTGTTTTCCCACGATGGGAGTTGTGAAAAGCTCCAAACTGCAGAGAGTCTTCTGCAGGACAATTGAGACCTGTTGTTTGGCTCCAGGCCAATGATTCTGAGCAGGGTTCTAAGGATGGATGGCTGGGTATCCCACCTCGCATTCCAATTGTCTCCCAGCAACAAGACAGGTTAGATCTCCTGGATCTGTGGGGAGCAACCGAGGACGCTGATTTGAAATGGACACCCCTGGGGATGGGTCCTAACGTGCTTTTGTGTCTATGGAGACCTTGGAATGAAGCGGTGTCACTGGGGCCCTAAAGGGTTCTCCTAAACAGAGGCTTTGACACAGCTCCAATGTGCAAGTTTCCCATGTGTAGATGAGATGTTTTCTGATGGGTGAGTCAAGAAACAGCTAGATGATGCTTTTGAAATCCAGGAATGTGAGGAGAGGTGCCTGGAAACCAAAGCAATGGATCTGATTAGTGCCTAGGGGCCTGTTCTTTCCTTTTTACCTCTGGGCACATCTGTCTATGGGTCTGAGTGCAGGTAGGTGCTCAGTTGGGCTCAGATTGCCCCTGTCTTTCCTGGGAAGCCACCACTATTGAGATGGATCAGGGACTTTGGAGGTTTATACTATTAGAAGGGTTGTGGCCATTGGAATGGGCACACACAATTCCCTTGGAGAGGGCAAGTACAGTCCTCAGGTTTGGCTCCAGGGGCCTGAGCCTGTAGGTTGTGTAGGCCAGGGCTGTTTGTACAGTTGTCTGAAAACACAAACTCGGCTTATGTTTCGTGTCATAGGTATGGCAGGACTGATCTACAGACCATGAGGAGAACTCTTCGGGATTTGAAAGAAGGGCGAGTGTGAGGCTCCTGCTCAAGTTTTTGTCTCTGGATATCGTGTCACTCATGGTCGTGGAATTTCTGGGTGACTTCATGGGAAATGGACGAGTCTTACTCTCTGGTGGTTTGGCCCCGTCCAAAGAGTTTGGGGTCATTCTGTGGGCTGGAAGAAGTACGTTTTATTTTGTTGTTGTTGTTGTTGTTTTTTTCTTTTTTAACCTCAGGTGTCCCACCAAATGATGGATTCCAGAGTAGAGCCCTGGGGAGGGGCGACTGGACAATCAGAAATCTGGTTAAAAATTGGGGCCTAGGGAAATGTGAAGCCCATTATGACATCTCATGGTCCAGCCACTGAGAGGACTTACTAGAGGACAGGACTCATGCTGAGGGTCACAATGCGTGTGTATGCACTCGTCGCACTCAAGAATGGGCGGGGCCGCAGGGTGAATGCTGGTTTCTCTTACACTGAACGTTGGACAACGTGCCAACCACAAGGGTTCTTGCCATGGGTAAGGAGGAGTTCTGACTTCTGCATCACACTCACCCCTGGGCAGTGATTGGAGATAAAGTCTCGGTTTTGAAGTCTGAAAACTGAGGTAGGAAAGAGATGATGACCTAAGGCCATGGCGGGTTTTATGTGCTCAGTGTGCGGTCAGCTTTCTGGGTGTTGCTCAGGAGGTCCGGGCTCAGGTTGTGTTCGACAGTGCATTAGTGCCCAGGTTAGACTATATAATTTGGGAAAAGTCGAGTGCTGTGTAGGTTTACCCTCATTTAAGTTGCCTGGGCAGCTCATGAGGCAATAATTTTTTTTTCTAGAGGGCAGGCAGAGTGCTGCATTGTGGGTCCGGAATTGCCAAACTTGAGGGCTTCAGGGCCAGGAGTGTGAGGACGGAAGTCTGAGAAGACAAGCTAGACTTGGGTTTCAGGGCGAGGGCACGGCAGGTACCCCCGGCAGATCTGAAATAATATCTCATGCATCTGAAGTCAGGGCGAGGATCAGACGTTGTCTCAGGTTGGAGTTTCTGAGCATGACGGCCACTTCATAAAGGGAGCGGAATCTCGAGGCCATTGAGGTTTTCCCACGTTGGGAGTTTTGGGATGCCTCCTTCAAGGATTCCTTATGTGGGACAATTGAGACCTGTTGGACAGCCCCAGGTCATCCCATATGGAATGACTCCAGAGCACCGTTCGCAATGGATGCCTGGGAAGCCCGCCTCGTATTCCAATTGTCTCCTAGCAACAAGACAGTTTAGATCTGATGGCTCTGCCGGAGCAACCGGGGTGGCTGAGTTGAAATGGACTTTCCTGAGGATGGGTCCTAATGTGTTTTTGTGTCTATGATGGCCTTGGAGTGAGGCGGTGGCACCGGGACCCTGAAGTACTCTCCTAATTTGGACATGGCTCCCATGCACAGGTTTCCTTGTGGAGACGAGATGAGTTCTGATGGGTGCCTCAGGAAAACCCCTATGCTCGTATTGGAATCAGGCTTTTGAGGACACATGCCTGTAAACCAAAGCAATGGATCCTATTATGGCCTAGGGTCCTGTCTGGTTCAATCTTCTTCTCTGTGGACATCCATCTATGGTATGAGAGGAGGTCGATTATCAGCTGGTGTCAGACAGTTCTTGTTTGTTCCGGGAGACCTACACTATTGGGATGGCCTCAGGGACTTTGGAGGTTTCTCCTAATTTGTACGATTTTGGACCATGGAATGCGCAGAATTCCCATGGATTGGTAGGCACAGTCCTAATGTGTGGCTCCAGGGGCCCAGCCTGGAGGGTGTGTGGCCCAAGACTTTGAGGACAGAAGTCTGAAAACACAAACTCAGCTTAGGTTTGGGGACGTAGGTATGGCAGGCCCGATCTACAAACCATGAGAAGAACTCTTCAGGATATGAAGAAAGTGCGAGTCTGAGGCGCTTGCTCAGGCTTTTGACTCTGGATTTTGTATCAGCGATGGCCGTGTAATGTCGGGGAGGCCTCATGGGCCATGGACGAATCTTCCTCTCTGAGGATTTGGCCCGATTCCCAATTGCTTTTCGTCAATCTGTGGGATGGGAGGACTCATTTCAGTTTTGTTACTTCAGGTGTCCCACCAAAAGAGGAATTCCAAAGCCAAGCCGTGGGGAAGACTGAAGGGACAACCCGAACTATGGTTAAAAATTGGGGCCTAGGGGCATGGCAAGCCCAATATGCTATCTCTTCATCCAGCCACTGAGTGGCCTTACTTAAGGACTGGGCTCAGCCTGAGCGTCACAATGTGTGTTTGTGACCAATGTGGCCCATGAGCATGGGCGGGGCCTCATGGGCCACACTGGTTTCAACTACACTGAACGTTGGACAACATGCCAACCACAAGGTTTCTTGCCATGGGGAAGGAGTTCTGATTTCTGCATCACCTTCAACCCTGGGCAGTGATTGGAGATAAGGTCTAGGTTCTGAAACCTGAAAACCGAGGTTGGGAAGAGATGAAGACCTAAGGCCATGGCGGCTCGATGAGCTCAGTGTGCGGCCAGCTGTCTGGAAAGGGCCAGGGGGTCCAGGCTCAGGTTGTGTCAGAAAGGGCATTAGTGCCCTGGTCAGCCTATGTATTTGGGGTAAAGCCAGGTCGGTGCAGGTTGATCCTCATTTGGGGTTACTGGGTTGCCCCAGAGGACAATGTTTTTCTTCTGGAGGGCCGGCAGAGTGCTGCATTGTAGTTCTGGATTGCCAAACTGGAGGGCTTGTGGGCCAGGAGTCTGACGACAAAAGTCTGAGAACACAAGCTAGGCTTAGGTTTCTGGGTGAGGCCATGGCAGGCACAATCTACAGACCTGAATCGAGATCTCGTGCATCTGAAGTCAGGGCGAGGATCAGAAGATCGCTCAGGTTGGAGTTTCTGTCCCTGATGGCCCCTTCATGAATGGGGGGGGGCATCACGAGGCCATGGGTGTTTTCCCACGATGGGAGTTGTGAAAAGCTCCAAACTGTAGAGAGTCTTCTGCAGGACAATTGAGACCTGTTGTTTGTCTCCAGGCCAATGATTCTGAGCAGGGTTCTAAGGATGGATGGCTGGGTATCCCACCTCGCATTCCAATTGTCTCCCAGCAACAAGACAGGTTAGATCTCCTGGATCTGTGGGGAGCAACCGAGGACGCTGATTTGAAATGGACACCCCTGGGGATGGGTCCTAACGTGCTTTTGTGTCTATGGAGACCTTGGACTGAAGCGGTGTCACTGGGGCCCTAAAGGGTTCTCCTAAACAGAGGCTTTGACACAGCTCCAATGTGCAAGTTTCCCATGTGTAGATGAGATGTTTTCTGATGGGTGAGTCAAGAAACAGCTAGATGATGCTTTTGAAATCCAGGAATGTGAGGAGAGATGCCTGGAAACCAAAGCAATGGATCTGATTAGTGCCTAGGGGCCTGTTCTTTCCTTTTTACCTCTGGGGACATCTGTCTATGGGTCTGAGTGCAGGTAGGTGCTCAGTTGGGCTCAGATTGCCCCTGTCTTTCCTGGGAACCCACCATTATTGAGATGGATCAGGGACTTTGGAGGTTTATCCTATTAGAAGGGTTGTGGCCATTGGAATGGGCACACACAATTCCCTTGGAGAGGGCAAGTACAGTCCTCAGGTTTGGCTCCAGGGGCCTGAGCCTGTAGGTTGTGTAGGCCAGGGCTGTTTGTACAGTTGTCTGAAAACACAAACTCGGCTTATGTTTCGTGTCATAGGTATGGCAGGACTGATCTACAGACCATGAGGAGAACTCTTCGGGATTTGAAAGAAGGGCGAGTGTGAGGCTCCTGCTCAAGTTTTTGTCTCTGGATATCGTGTCACTCATGGTCGTGGAATTTCTGGGTGACTTCATGGGAAATGGACGAGTCTTACTCTCTGGTGGTTTGGCCCCGTCCAAAGAGTTTGGGGTCATTCTGTGGGCTGGAAGAAGTACGTTTTATTTTGTTGTTGTTGTTGTTGTTTTTTTCTTTTTTAACCTCAGGTGTCCCACCAAATGATGGATTCCAGAGTAGAGCCCTGGGGAGGGGCGACTGGACAATCAGAAATCTGGTTAAAAATTGGGGCCTAGGGACATGTGAAGCCCATTATGACATCTAATGGTCCAGCTACTGAGAGGACTTACTAGAGGACAGGACTCATGCTGAGGGTCACAATGCGTGTGTATGCACTCTTCGCACTCAAGAATGGGCGGGGCTGCAGGGTGAATGCTGGTTTCTCTTACACTGAACGTTGGACAACGTGCCAACCACAAGGGTTCTTGCCATGGGTAAGGAGGAGTTCTGACTTCTGCATCACACTCACCCCTGGGCAGTGATTGGAGATAAGGTCTCGGTTCTGAAGCCTGAAAACTGAGGTAGGAAAGAGATGATGACCTAAGGCCATGGCGGGTTTTATGTGCTCAGTGTGCGGTCAGCTTTCTGGGTGTTCCTCAGGAGGTCCGGGCTCAGGTTGTGTTCGACAGTGCATTAGTGCCCAGGTTAGACTATATAATTTGGGTAAAGTCGAGTTCTGTGTAGGTTTACCCTCATTTAAGGTGCCTGGGCAGCTCATGAGGCAATAATTTTTTTGCTAGAGGTCAGGCAGAGTGCTGCATTGTGGGTCCGGAATTGCCAAACTTGAGGGCTTCGGGGCCAGGAGTGTGAGGACGGAAGTCTGAGAAGACAAGCTAGACTTGGGTTTCAGGGCGAGGGCACGTAGGTACCCCCGGCAGATCTGAACCAATATCTCATGCATCTGAAGTCAGGCCGATGATCAGACTTTGGCTCAGTTGGTAATTTCTGAACGTTGGACAACGTGCCAACCACAAGGGTTCTTGCCATGGGTAAGGAGGAGTTCTGATTTCTGCATCACACTCACCCCTGGGCAGTGATTGGAGATAAGGTCTAGGTTCTGAAACCTGAAAACCGAGGTTGGGAAGAGATGACGACCTAAGGCCACGGCGGCTCGATGTTTTCAGTGTGCGGACAGCTGTCTAGGAGGGGCCAGGGGGTCCAGGCTCAGCCTGCGTCAGAACGGGCATTAGTGCCCTGGTCAGCCCATGTATTTGGGGTACAGCCAAGGTCGGTGCAGGTTGATCCTATTTGGGGTTACTGGGTAGCCCCAGAGGACAATGTTTTTCTTTTGGAGGGCAGGCAAAGTGCTGCATTATAGTTCTGGATTGCCAAACTGGAGGGCATGTGGGCCAGTAGTCTGAGGACAAAAGTCTGAGAACACAAGCTAGGCTTAGGTTTCGGGGTGAGGCCATGGCAGGCACAATCTACAGACCTGAATCAAGATCTCGTGCATCTGAAGTCAGGGCGAGGATCAGACGATCGCTCAGGTTGGAGTTTCTGTCCCTGATGGCCTCTTCATGAATGGGGGGGCATCACGAGGCCATGAGGCTTTTCCCAATGGGAGTTGTGAGAAGCTCCAAACTGCAGAGTGTCTTCTGCAGGACAATTGAGACCTGTTGTTTGGCTCCAGGCCAATGATTCTGAGCAGGGTTCTAAGGATGGATGGCTGGGTAGCCCACCTCGCATTCCAATTGTCTCCTAGCAACAAGACAGGTTAGATCTCCTGGATCTGTGGGGAGCAACCGAGGACGCTGATTTGAAATGGACACCCCTGGGGATGGGTCCTAATGTGCTTTTGTGTCTATGGAGACCTTGGAATGAAGCGGTGGCACTGGGGCCCTAAAGGGTTCTCCTAAACAGAGGCTTTGACACAGCTCCAACGTGCAAGTTTCCCATGTGTAGATGAGATGTTTCCTGATGGGTGAGTCAAGAAACAGCTAGATGCTGCTTTTGAAATCCAGGCCTCTGAGGAGAGATGCCTGGAAACCAAAGCAATGGATCTGATTAGTGCCTAGAAGCCAGTCTTTCCTTCATACCTCTGGGGACATCTGTCTATGGGTCTGAGTGCAGGTAGGTGCTCAGTTGGGCTCAGATTGCCCCTGTTTTTCCTGGGAAGCCACCACTATTGAGATGGATCAGGGACTTTGGAGGTTTATCCTATTTGAATGGTTGTGGCCATTGGAATGGGCACACACAATTCCCTTGGAGAGGGCAAGTACAGTCCTCAGGTTTGGCTCCATGGGCCTGAGCCTGTAGGTTGTGTAGGCCAGGGCTGTTTGGACAGGTGTCTGAAAACACAAACTCGGCTTATGTTTCGGGTCATAGGTATGGCAGGACTGATCTACAGACCTGAGGAGAACTCTTCGGGATTTGAAAGAAGGGCGAGAGTGAGGCTCCTGCTCCAGTTTTTGTCTCTGGATATCATGTCACTCATGGTCGTGGAATTTTTGGGTGACTTCATGGGATATGGACGAGTCGTACTCTCTGGTGGTTTGGCCCCGTCCAAAGAGTTTGGGGTCATTCTGTGGGCTGGAAGAAGTCCGGTTTTTTTTTTGTTGTTGTTGTTTTCTTTTTTATCCTCAGGTGTCCCACCAAATGAGGGATTCCAGAGTAGAGCCCTGGGGAGGGGCGACTGGACAATCAGAAATCTGGTTAAAAATTGGGGCCTAGGGACATGTCAAGCCCATTATGACATCTAATGGTCCAGCCTAGGAGAGGACTTACTAGAGGACAGGACTCATGCTGAGGGTCACAATGCGTGTGTATGCACTCGTCGCACTCAAGAATGGGCGGGGCCGCAGGGTGAATGCTGGTTTCTCCTACACTGAACGTTGGACAACGTGCCAACCACAAGGGTTCTTGCCATGGGTAAGGAGGAGTCCTGATTTCTGCATCACACTCACCCCTTGGCAGTGATTGGAGATAAGGTCTCGGTTCTGAAGCCTGAAAACTGAGGTAGGGAAGAGATGATGTCCTAAGTCCATGGCGGGTTTTAAGTGCTCAGTGTGGGGTCAGCTTTCTGGGTGATGGTCAGGAGGTCCCGGCTCAGGTTGTGTTCGACAGTGCATTAGTGCCCAGGTTAGACTATATAATTTGGGTAAAGTCGAGTGCTGTGTAGGTTTATCCTCATTTAAGGTGCCTGGGCAGCTCATGAGGCAATAATTTTTTTTCTAGAGGGCAGGCAGAGTGCTGCATTGTGGGTCCGGATTTGCCAAACTTGAGGGCTTCGGCGTCAGGTGTGTGAGGACGGAAGTCTGAGAAGACAAGCTAGACTTGGGTTTCAGGGCCAGGGCACGGCAGGTACCCCCTGCAGATCTGAACAAATATCTCATGCATCTGAAGTCAGGCCGATGATCAGACGTTGGCTCAGTTGGGAGTTACTGAGTATGACGGCCGCTTCATGAAGGAGCGGAATCTCGAGGCCATTGAGGTTTTGCCATTTTGGGAGTTTTGGGATGCCCCCTTCAAGGATTCCTTCTGCGGGACAATTGAGACCTGTTGGACAGCTACAGGACATCCCATATGGAATGACTCCAGAGCACCGTTTGCTGATGGATGCCTGGGAACCCCGCCTCTCATTCCAATTGTCTCCTAGCAACAAGACAGTTTAGATCTGATGGCTCTGCGGGAGCAAACGGGGTGGCTGAGTTGAAATGGACTTTCCTGAGGATGGGTCCTAATGTGTTTTTGTGTCCCTGAGTGCCTTGGAATGGGGCGGTGGCACCGGGCCCCTGAAGTACTCTCCTAAGATTTGGACATGGCTCCATGCACAGGTTTCCTTGTGGAGACGAGTTGAGTTCTGATGGGTGCCTCAGGAAAACTCCTATGCTCGTATTGGAATCAGGATTTTGAGGACACATGCCTGTAACCCAAAGCAATGGATCCTATTATGGCCTAGGGTCCTGTCTGGTTCAATCTTCTTCTCTGGGGACATGCATCTATGGTATGAGTGGAGGTCGATTATCAGCTGGTCTCAGAAAACCCTTGTTTGTTCCGGGCGACCAAATCTATTGGGATGGCCTCAGGGACTTTGGAGGTTTCTCCTAATTTGTACGATTTTGGATCATGGAATGGGCAGAATTCCCATGGATTGGTAGGCACAGTCCTAATGTGTGGCTCCAGGGGCCCAGCCTGGAGGGTGTGTGGCCCAAGACTTTGAGGACAGAAGTCTGAAAACACAAACTCAGCTTAGGTTTGGGGACGTAGGTATGGCAGGCCCGATCTACAAACCATGAGAAGAACTCTTCAGGAAATGCAGAAAGTGCGAGTCTGAGGCGCTTGCTCAGGCTTTTGTCTCTGGATTTTGTATCAGCGATGGCCGTGGAATGTCGGGGAGGCCTCATGGGCCATGGACGAATCTTCCTCTCTGAGGATTTGGCCCGATTCCCAATTGCTTTTCGTCAATCTGTGGGATGGGAGGACTCATTTCAGTTTTGTTACCTCAGGTGTCCCACCAAAAGAGGAATTCCAAAGCCAAGCCGTGGGGAAGACTGCAGGGACACCCCGAACTATGGTTAAAAATTGGGGCCTAGGGGAATGGCAAGCCCAATATGCTATCTCTTCATCCAGCCACTGAGTGTCCTTACTTGATGACTGGGCTCAGCCTGAGGGTCACAAGGTATGTTTGTGAGCAATGTGGCCCGCGAGCATGGGCGGGGCCTCATGGGCCACACTGGTTTCAACTACACTGAACGTTGGACAACATGCCAACCAAAAGGTTTCTTGCCATGGGGAAGGAGTTCTGATTTCTGCATCACCTTCAACCCTGGGCAGTGATTGGAGATAAGGTCTAGGTTCTGAAATTTGAAAACCGAGGTTGGGAAGAGATGACGACTTACGGCCACGGCGACTCGATGATTCAGTGTGCGGCCAGCTGTCTGGGAGGGGCCAGGGGGTCCAGGCTCAGGCTGTGTCAGAAAGGGCATTAGTGCCCTGGTCAGCCGATGTATTTGGGGTACAGCCAAGGTCGGTGCAGGTTGATCCTCATTTGGGGTTACTGGGTAGCCCCAGAGGACAATGTTTTTTATCTGGAGGGCAGGCAGAGTGCTGCATTGTAGTTCTGGATTGCCAAACTGGAGGCCTTGTGGGCCAGTAGTCTGACGACAAAAGTCTGAGAACACAAGCTAGGCTTAGGTTTCTGGTTGAGGCCATGGCAGGCACCATCTACAGACCTGAATCGAGATCTCGTGCATCTGAAGTCAGGGCGAGGATCAGACGATCGCTCAGGTTGGAGTTTCTGTCCCTGATGGCCCTTTCATGAATGGGGGGGGCATCACGAGGCCATGGGGGTTTTCCCAAGATGGGAGTTATGAGAAGCTCCAAACAGCAGAGAGTCTTCTGCAGGACAATTGAGACCTGTTGTTTGGCTCCAGGCCAATGATTCTGAGCAGGGTTCTAAGGATGGATGGCTGGGTAGACCACCTCGCATTCCAATTGTCTCCTAGCAACAAGACAGGTTAGATCTCCTGGATCTGTGGGGAGCAACTGAGGACGCTGAGTTGAAATGGACACCCCTGGGGATGGGTCCTAACGTGCTTTTGTGTCTATGGAGACCTTGGAATAAAGCGGTGGCACCGGGGCCCTAAAGGGTTCTCCTAAACAGAGGCTTTGACACAGCTCCAACGTGCAAGTTTCCCATGTGTAGATGAGATATTTTCTGATGGGTGAGTCAAGAAACAGCTATATGCTGCTTTTGAAATCCAGGCCTCTGAGGAGAGATGCCTGGAAACCAAAGCAATGGATCTGATTAGTGCCTAGGGGCCTGTTCTTTCCTGTTTACCTCTGGGGACATCTGTCTATGGGTCTGAGTGCAGGTAGGTGTTCAGTTGGGCTCAGATTGCCCCTGTCTTTCCTGGGAAGCCACCATTATTGAGATGGATCAGGGACTTTGGAGGTTTATCCTATTAGAAGGGTTGTGGCCATTGGAATGGGCACACACAATTCCCTTGGAGAGGGCAAGTATAGTCCTCAGGTTTGGATCCAGGGGCCTGAGCCTGTAGGTTGTGTAGGCCAGGGCTGTTTGTACAGTTGTCTGAAAACACAAACTCGGCTTATGTTTCGGGTCATAGGTATGGCAGGACTGATCTACAGACAATGAGGAGTACACTTCGGGATTTGAAAGAAGGGCGAGTGTGAGGCTCCTGCTCAAGTTTTTGTCTCTTTATATCGTGTCACTCATGGTCGTGCAATTTCTGGGAGACTTCATGGGAAATGGACGAGTCTTACTCTCTGGTGGTTTGGCCCCGTCCAAAGAGATTGGGGTCATTCTGTGGGCTGGAAGAAGTCCGTTTTTTTTGTTGTTGTTGTTTTTGTTGTTTTCTTTTTTATCCTCAGGTGTCCCACCAAATGATGGATTCCAGAGTAGAGCCCTGGGGAGGGGCGACTGGACAATCAGAAATCTGGTTAAAAATTGGGGCCTTAGGGACATGTCAAGCCCATTATGACATCTAATGATCCAGCCACTGAGAGGACTTACTAGAGGACAGGACTCATGCTGAGGGTCACAATGTGTGTGTATGCCCTCGTCGCATTCAAGAATGGGCGGGGCCTCAGGGTGAATGCTGGTTTCTTCTACACTGAACGTTGGACAACGTGCCAAACACAAGGGTTCTTGCCTTGGGTAAGGAAGAGTTCTGATTTCTGCATCACACTCACCCCTGGGCAGTGATTGGAGATAAGGTCTCGGTTCTGAAGCCTGATAGCTGAGGTAGGGAAGAGATGATGACCTAAGGCCATGGCGGGTTTTATGTGCTCAGTGTGCAGTCAGCTTTCTGGGTGTTGGTCAGGAGGTCCGGGCTCAGGTTGTGTTCGACAGTGCATTAGTGCCCAGGTTAGACTATATAATTTGGGTAAAGTCGAGTGCTGCGTAGGTTTACCCTCATTTAAGGTGCCTGGGCAGGTTGAGGCAATAATTTTTTTTCTAGAGGGCAGGCAGAGTGCTGCATTGTGGGTCGGAATTGCCAAACTTGAGGGCTTCGGGGCCAGGAGTGTGAGGACGGAAGTCTGAGAAGACAAGCTAGACTTGGGTTTCAGGGCGAGGGCACGGCAGGTACCCCCTGCAGATCTGAACCAATATCTCATGCATCTGAAGTCAGGGCGAGGATCAGAAGTTGGCTCAGGTTGGAGTTTCTGAGCATGACGGCCGCTTCATGAAGGGAGCGGAATCTCGAGACCATTGAGGTTTTCCCACGTTGGGAGTTGTGGGATGCCCCCTTCAAGGATTCCTTCTGCGGGACAATTGAGACCTGTTGGACAGCTCCAGGACATCCCATATGGAATGACTCCAGAGCACCGTTCGCGGATGGATGCCTGGGAAGCCCGCCTTGCATTCCAATTGTCTCCTAGCAACAAGACAGTTTAGATCTGATGGCTCTGCCCGAGCAACCGGGTTGGCTGAGTTGAAATCGACTTTCCTGAGTATGGGTCCTAATGTGTTTTTGTGTCCATGAGGGCCTTGGAATGGGGCGGTGGCACCGGGACCCTGAAGTACTCTCCTAAGCTTTGGACATGGCTCCCATGCACAGGTTTCCTTGTGGAGACGAGATGAGTTCTGATGGGTGCCTCAGGAAAACCCCTCTGCTCGTATTGGAATCAGGCTTTTGAGGACACATGACTGTAACCCAAAGCAATGGATCCTATTATGGCCTAGGGTCCTGTCTGGTTCAATCTTCTTCTCTGGGGACATCCATCTATGGTATGAGTGGAGGTCGATTATCAGCTGGTGTCAGACAGCCCTTGTTTGTTCCGGACGACCTACACTATTGGGATGGCCTCAGGGACTTTGGAGGTTTCTCCTAATTTGTACGATTTTGGACCATGGAATGGGCAGAATTCCCATGGATTGGTAGGCACAGTCCTAATATGTGGCTCCAGGGGCTCAGCCTGGAGGGTGTGTGGCCCAAGACGTTGAGGACAGAAGTCTGAAAACACAAACTCAGCTTAGGGTTGGGGACGTAGGTATGGCAGGCCCGATCACAAACCATGAGAAGAACCCTTCAGGATATGAAGAAAGTGCGAGTCTGAGGCGCTTGCTCAGGCTTTTGTCTCTGGATTTTTTATCAGCGAAGGCCGTGGAATGTCGGGGAGGCCTCAGGGGCCATGGACGAATCTTCCTCTCTGAGGATTTGGCCCGATTCCCAATTGCTTTTCGTCAATCTGTGGGATGGGAGGACTCATTTCAGTTTGTTACCTCAGGTGTCCCACCAAAAGAGGAATTCCAAAGCCAAGCCGTGGAGAAGACTGAAGGGACAACCCGAACTATGGTTAAAAATTGGGGCCTAGAGGAATGGCAAGCCCAATATGCTATCTCTTCATCCAGCCACTGAGTGTCCTTACTTGAGGACTGGGCTAGCCTGAGCGTAACAATGTGTGTTTGTGACCAATGTGGCCCGCGAGCATGGGCAGGGCCTCATGGGCCACACTGGTTTCAACTACACTGAACGTTGGACAACATGCCAACCACAAGGTTTCTTGCCATAGGGAAGGAGTTCTGATTTTTGCATCACACTCATCCCTGGGCAGTGATTGAGATAAGGTCTAGGTTCTGAAACCTGAAAACCGAAATTGTGAGGAGATGACGACCTAAGGCCACGGCGGCTCGATGTTTTCAGTGTGCGGACAGCTGTCTGGGAGGGGCCAGGGGGTCCAGGCTCAGCCTGTTTCAGAAAGGGCATTAGTGCCCTGATCAGCCCATGTATTTGGTGTACAGCCAAGGTCGGTGCAGGTTGATCCTCATTTGGGATTACTGGGTAGCCCCAGAGGACAATGTTTTTCTTCTGGAGGGCAGGCAAAGTGCTGCATTGTAGTTCTGGATTGCCAAACTGGAGGGCTTGTGGGCCAGTAGTCTGAGGACAAAAGTCTGAGAACACAAGCTAGGCTTAGGTTTCGGGGTCAGGCCGTGGCAGGCACAATCTACAGACCTGAATCGAGATCTCGTGCATCAGAAGTCAGGGCGAGGATCAGACGATCGCTCAGGTTGGAGTTTCTTTCCCTGATGGCCCCTTCATGAATGGGGGGGCATCACGAGGCCATGGGGGTTTTCCCAATGGGAGTTGTGAGAAGCTCAAAACTGCAGAGTGTCTTCTACAGGACAATTGAGACCTGTTGTTTGGCTCCAGGCCAATGATTCTGAGCAGGGTTGTAAGGATGGATGGCTGGGTAGCCCACTTCGCATTCCAATTGTCTCCTAGCAACAAGACAGGTTAGAACTCCTGGATCTGTGGGGAGCAACCGAGGACGCTGAGTTGAAATGGACACCCCTGGGGATGGGTCCTAATGTGCTTTTGTGTCTATGGAGACCTTGGAATGAAGCGGTGGCACTGGGGCCCTAAAGGGTTCTCCTAAACAGAGGCTTTGACACAGCTCCAACGTGCAAGTTTCCCATGTGTAGATGAGATGTTTCCTGATGGGTGAGTCAAGAAACAGCTAGATGCTGCTTTTGAAATCCAGGCCTCTGAGGAGAGATGCCTGGAAACCAAAGCAATGGATCTGATTAGTGCCTAGAAGCCAGTCTTTCCTTCATACCTCTGGGGACATCTGTCTATGGGTCTGAGTGCAGGTAGGGGCTCAGTTGGGCTCAGATTGCCCCTGTTTTTCCTGGGACGCCACCACTATTGAGATGGATCAGGGACTTTGGAGGTTTATCCTATTAGAAGGGTTGTGGCCATTGGAATGGGCACACACAATTCCCTTGGAGAGGGCAAGTACAGTCCTCAGGTTTGGCTCCAGGGGCCTGAGCCTGTAGGTTGTGTAGGCCAGGGCTGTTTGGACAGTTGTCTGAAAACACAAACTCGGCTTATGTTTCGGGTCATAGGTATGGCAGGACTGATCTACAGACCTGAGGAGAACTCTTCGGGATTTGAAAGAAGGGCGTGAGTGAGGCTCCTGCTCCAGTTTTTGTCTCTGGATATCATGTCACTCATGGTCGTGGAATTTTTGGGTGACTTCATGGGAAATGGACTAGTCTTACTCTCTGGTGGTTTGGCCCCGTCCAAAGAGTTTGGGGTCATTCTGTGGGCTGGAAGAAGTCCGTTTTTTTTTTGTTGTTGTTGTTGTTTTCTTTTTTATCCTCAGGTGTCCCACCAAATGAGGGATTCCAGAGTAGAGCCCTGGGGAGGGGCGACTGGACAATCAGAAAACTGGTTAAAAATTGGGACCTAGGGACATGTCAAGCCCATTATGACATCTAATGGTCCAGCCACTGAGAGGACTTACTAGAGGACATGACTCATGCTGAGGGTCACAATGCGTGTGTATGTACTCGTCGCACTCAAGAATGGGCGGGGCCTCAGGGTGAATGCTGGTTTCTCCTACACTGAACGTTGGACAACGTGCCAACCACAAGGGTTCTTGCCATGGGTAAGGAGGAGTTCTGATTTCTGCATCACACTCACCCCTTGGCAGTGATTGGAGATAAGGTCTCGGTTCTAAAGCCTGAAAACTGAGGTAGGGAAGAGATGATGACCTAAGGCCATGGCGGGTTTTAAGTGCTCAGTGTGCGGTCAGCTTTCTGGGTGATGGTCAGGAGGTCCCGGCTCAGGTTGTGTTCGACAGTGCATTAGTGCCCAGGTTAGACTATATAATTTGGGTAAAGTCGAGTGCTGTGTAGGTTTATCCTCATTTAAGGTGCCTGGGCAGCTCATGAGTCAATAATTTTTTTTTCTAGAGGGCAGGCAGAGTGCTGCATTGTGGGTCCGGAATTGCCAAACGTGAGGGCTTCGGGGCCAGGAGTGTGAGGACGGAAGTCTGAGAAGACAAGCTAGACTTGGGTTTCAGGGCCAGGGTACGGCAGGTACCCCCTGCAGATCTGAACGAATATCTCATGCATCTGAAGTCAGGCCGATTATCAGACGTTGGCTCAGTTGGGAGTTACTGAGCAGGACGGCCGGTTCATGAAGGGAGCGGAATCTCGAGTCCATTGAGGATTTCCCATTTTGGGAGTTTTGGGATGCCCCCTTCAAAGATTCCTTCTGCGGGACAATTGAGACCTGTTGGACAGCTCCAGGACATCCCATATGGAATGACTCCAGAGCACCGTTTGCTGATGGATGCCTGGGAAGCACGCATCGCATTCCTATTGTCTCCTAGCAACAAGACAGTTTAGATCTGATGGCTCAGCGGGAGCAAACGGGGTGGCTAAGTTGAAATGGACTTTCCTGAGGATGGGTCGTAATGTGTTTTTGTGTCCATGAGTGCCTTGGAATGGGGCGGTGGCACCGGGACCCTGAAGTACTCTCCTAAGCTTTGGACATGGCTCCATGCACAGGTTTCCTTGTGGAGACGAGTTGAGTTCTGATGGGTGCCTCAGGAAAACCCCTATGCTCGTATTGGAATCAGGATTTTGAGGACACATGCCTGTAACCCAAAGCAATGGATCCTATTATGGCCTAGGGTCCTGTCTGGTTCAATCTTCTTCTCTGGGGACATGCATCTATGGTATGAGTGGAGGTCGATTATCAGCTGGTCTCAGAGAACCCTTGTTTGTTCCGGGCGACCCACACTATTGGGATGGCCTCAGGGACTTTGGAGGTTGCTCCTAATTTGTACGATTCTGGACCATGGAATGGGCAAAATTCCCATGGATTGGAAGGCACAGTCCTAATGTGTGGCTCCAGGGGCCCAGCCTGGAGGGTGTGTGGCACAAGACGTTAAGGACAGAAATCTGAAAACACATACTCAGCTTATGATTGGGGACGTAGGTATGGCAGGCCCGATCTACAAACCATGAGAGAACTCTTCAGGATATGACGAAAGTGCGAGTCTGAGGCGCTTGCTCAGGCTTTTGTCTCTGGATTTTGAATCAGCGATGGCCGTGGAATGTCGGGGAAGCCTCATGGGCCATGGACGAATCTTCCTCTCTGAGGATTTGGCCCGATTCCCAATTGCTTTTCGTCAATCTGTGGGATGGGAGGACTCATTCAGGTTTGTTACCTCAGGTGTCCCACCAAAAGAGGAATTCCAAAGCAAAGCCGTGGGGAAGCCTGAAGGGACAACCCGAACTATGGTTAAAAATTGGGGCCTAGGGGCATGGCAAGCCCAATATGCTATCTCTTCATCCAGCATCTGAGTGGCCTTACTTGAGGACTGGGCTCAGCCTGAGGGTCACAATGTGTGTTTGTGACCAATGTGGCCCACGACCATAGGCGGGGCCTCATGGGCCACACTGGTTTCAACTACACTGAACGTTGGACAACATGCCAACCACAAGGTTTCTTGCCATGGGGAAGGAGTTCTGATTTCTGCATCACCCTCAACCCTGGGCAGTGATAGGAGATAAGGTCTAGGTTCTGAAACCTGAAAACCGATGTTGGGAAGAGATGACGACCTAAGGCCACGGCGGCTCGATGATTCAGTGTGCGGACAGCTGTCTGGGAGGGTCCACGGGGTCCAGGCTCAGGCTGCGTCAGAAAGGGCATTAGTGCCCTGGTCAGCCTATGTATTTGGGGTACAGCCAAGGTCGGTGCAGGTTGATCCTCATTTGGGGTTACTGGGTAGCCCCAGAGGACAATGATTTACTTCTGGAGGGCAGGCAAAGTGCTGCATTATAGTTCTGGATTGCCAAACTGGAGGGCTTGTGGGCCAGTAGTCTGACGACAAAAGTCTGAGAACACAAGCTAGGCTTAGGTTTCGGGGTGAGGCCATGGCAGGCAAAATCTACAGACCTGAATCGAGTTCTCGTGCATCTGAAGTCAGGGAGAGGATCAGACGATCGCTCAGGTTGGAGTTTCTGTCCCTGATGGCCCTTTCATGAATGGGGGGGGCATCACGAGGCCATGGGGGTTTTCCCAAGATGGGAGTTATGAGAAGCTCCAAACAGCAGAGAGTCTTCTGCAGGACAATTGAGACCTGTTGTTTGGCTCCAGGCCAATGATTCTGAGCACGGTTCTAAGGATGGATGGCTGGGTAGCCCACCTCGCATTCCAATTGTCTCCTAGCAACAAGACAGGTTAGATCTCCTGGATCTGTGGGGAGCAACCGAGGACACTGAGTTGAAATGGACACCCCTGGGGATGGGTCCTAACGTGCTTTTGTGTCTATGGAGACCTTGGAATGAAGCGGTGGCACTGGGGCCCTAAAGGGTTCTCCTAAACAGAGGCTTTGACACAGCTCCAACGTGCAAGTTTCCCATGTGTAGATGAGATGTTTCCTGATGGGTGAGTCAAGAAACAGCTATATGCTGCTTTTGAAATCCAGGTCTCTGAGGAAAGATGCCTGGAAACCAAAGCAATGGATCTGATTAGTGCCTAGGGGCCTGTTCTTTCCTTTTTACCTCTGGGGACATCTGTCTATGGGTCTGAGTGCAGGTAGGTGCTCAGTTGGGCTCAGATTGCCCCTGTTTTTCCTGGGAAGCCACCACTATTGAGATGGATCAGGGACTTTGGAGGTTTATCCTATTAGAAGGGTTGTGGCCATTGGAATGGGCACACACAATTCCCTTGGAGAGGGCAAGTACAGTCCTGAGGTTCGGCTCCAGGGGCCTGAGCCTGTAGGTTGTGTAGGCCAGGGCTGTTTGGACAGTTGTCTGAAAACACAAACTCGGCTTATGTTTCGGGTCATAGGTATGGCAGGACTGATCTACAGACCATGAGGAGAACTCTTCGGGATTTGAAAGAAGGGCGAGAGTGAGGCTCCTGCTCAAGTTTTTGTCTCTGGATATCGTGTCACTCATGGTCGTGGAATTACTGGGTGACTTCATGGGAAATGGACGAGTCTTACTCTCTGGTGGTTTGGCCCCGTCTAAAGAGTTTGGGGTCATTCTGTGGGCTGGAAGAAGTCCGTTTTTTTTTTTTTTGGTGTTGTTGTTGTTGTTTTCTTTTTTAACCTCAGGTGTCCCACCAAATGATGGATTCCAGAGTAGAGCCCTGGGGAGGGGCGACTGGACAATCGGAAATCTGGTTAAAAATTGGGGCCTAGGGACATGTCAAGCCCATTATGACATCTAATTGTCCAACCACTGAGAGGACTTACTAGAGGACAGGACTCATGCTGAGGGTCACAATGCGTGTGTATGCGCTCGTAACACTCAAGAATGGGCGGGGCCTCAGGGTGAATGCTGGTTTCTCCTACACTGAACGTTGGACAACGTGCCAACCACAAGGGTTCTTGCCATGGGAAAGGAGGAGTTCTGATTTCTGCATCACACTCACCCCTGGGCAGTGTTTGGAGATAAGGTCTTGGTTCTGAAGCCTGAAAACTGAGGTAGGAAAGAGATGATGACCTAAGGCCATGGCGGGTTTTATGTGCTCAGTGTGCGGTCAGCTTTCTGGGTGTGGTCAAAAGGTCCGGGCTCAGGTTGTGTTCGACAGTGCATTAGTGCCCAGGTTAGACTATATAATTTGGGTAAAGTCGAGTGCTGTGTAGGTTTACCCTCATTTAAGGTGCCTGGGCAGCTCATGAGGCAATAATTTTTTTTCTAGAGGGCAGGCAGAGTGCTGCATTGTGGGTCCGGAATTGCCAAACTTGAGGGCTTCGGGGCCAGGAGTGTGAGGACGGAAGTCTGAGAAGACAAGCTAGACTTGGGTTTCAGGGCGAGGGCACGGCAGGTACCTCCTGCAGATCTGAACGAATATCTCATCCATCTGAAGTCAGGGCAAGGATCAGACGTTGGCTCAGGTGGGAATTTCTGAGCATGACGGCCGCTTCATGAAGGGAGCGGAATCTCGAGGCCATTGAGGTTTTCCCACGTTGGGAGTTGTGGGATGCCCCTTTCAAGGATTCCTTCTGCGGGACAATTGAGACCTGTTGGACAGCTCCAGGACATCCCATATGGAATGACTCCAGAGCACGGTTCGCGGATGGATGCCTGGGAAGCCTGCCTCGCATTCCAATTGTCTCCTAGCAACAAGACTGTTTAGATCTGATGGCTCTGCTGGAGCAACCGGGGTGGCTGAGTTGAAATGGACTTTCCTGAGGATGGGTCCTAATGCGTTTTTGTGTCCATGAGGGCCTTGGAATGGGGCGGTGGCACCGGGACCCTGAAGTACTCTCCTAAGCTTTGTACATGGCTCCCATGCACAGGTTTCCTTGTGGAGACGAGATGAGTTCTGATGGGTGCCTCAGGAAAACCCCTATGCTCGTATTGGAATCAGGCTTTTGAGGACACATGCCTGTAACCCAAAGCAATGGATCCTATTATGGCCTAGGGTCCTGTCTGGTTCAATCTTCTTCTCAGGGGACATCCATCTATGGTATGAGTGGAGGTCGATTATCAGCTGGTGTCAGACAGCCCTTGTTTGTTCCGGGCGACCCACACTATTGGGATGGCCTCAGGGACTTTGGAGGTTGCTCCTAATTTGTACGATTCTGGACCATGGAATGGGCAAAATTCCCATGGATTGGAAGGCACAGTCCTAATGTATGGCTCCAGGGGCCCAGCCTGGAGGGTGTGTGGCACAAGACGTTAAGGACAGAAATCTGAAAACACATACTCAGCTTATGTTTGGGGACGTAGGTATGGCAGGCCCGATCTACAAACCATGAGAAGAACTCTTCAGGATATGAAGAAAGTGCGAGTCTGAGGCGCTTGCTCAGGCTTTTGTCTCTGGATTTTGTATCAGCGATGGCCGTGGAATGTCGGGGAGGCCTCATGGGCCATGGACGAATCTTCCTCTCTGAGGATTTGGCCCGATTCCCAATTGCTTTTCGTCAATCTGTGGGATGGGAGGACTCATTTCAGTTTTGTTACCTCAGGTGTCCCACCAAAAGAGGAATTCCAAAGCCAAGCCGTGGGGAAGACTGAAGGGACAACCCGAACTATGGTTAAAAATTGGGGCCTAGGGGCATGGCAAGCCCAATATGCTATCTCTTCATCCAGCCACTGAGTGACCTTACTTGAGGACTGGGCTTAGCCTGAGTGTCACAATGTGTGTTTGTGACCAATGTGGCCCTCATGATGGGCGGGGCCTCATGGGCCACACTGGTTTCAACTACACTGAACGTTGGACAACATGCCAACCACAAGGTTTCTTGCCATGGGGAAGGAGTTCTGATTTCTGCATCACCTTCAACCCTGGGCAGTGATTGGAGATAAGGTCTAGGTTCTGAAACCTGAAAACTGATGTTGGGAAGAGATGACGACCTAAGGCCATGGCTGCTCCATGTGCTCAGTGTGCGGCCAGCTGTCTGGGAGGGTCCACGGGGTCCAGGCTCAGGCTGTGTCAGAAAGGGCATTAGTGCCCTGGTCAGCCAAAGTATTTGGGGTACAGCCAAGGTCGGTGCAGGTTGATCCTCATTTGGGGTTACTGGGTAGCCCCAGAGGACAATGATTTTCTTCTGGAGGGCAGGCAGAGTGCTGCATTATAGTTTTGGATTGCCAAACTGGAGGGCTTGTGGGCCAGTAGTCTGACGACAAAAGTCTGAGAACACAAGCTAGGCTTAGGTTTCGGGGTGAGGCCATGGCAGGCAAAATCTACAGACCTGAATCGAGTTCTCGTGCATCTGAAGTCAGGGAGAGGATCAGACGATCGCTCAGGTTGGAGTTTCTGTCCCTGATGTCCCTTTCATGAATGGGGGGGGCATCACGAGGCCATGGGGGTTTTCCCAAGATGGGAGTTATGAGAAGCTCCAAACAGCAGAGAGTCTTCTGCAGGACAATTGAGACCTGTTGTTTGGCTCCAGGCCAATGATTCTGAGCACGGTTCTAAGGATGGATGGCTGGGTAGCCCACCTCGCATTCCAATTGTCTCCTAGCAACAAGACAGGTTAGATCTCCTGGATCTGTGGGGAGCAACCGAGGACACTGAGTTGAAATGGACACCCCTGGGGATGGGTCCTAACGTGCTTTTGTGTCTATGGAGACCTTGGAATGAAGCGGTGGCACTGGGGCCCTAAAGGGTTCTCCTAAACAGAGGCTTTGACACAGCTCCAACGTGCAAGTTTCCCATGTGTAGATGAGATGTTTCCTGATGGGTGAGTCAAGAAACAGCTATATGCTGCTTTTGAAATCCAGGTCTCTGAGGAAAGATGCCTGGAAACCAAAGCAATGGATCTGATTAGTGCCTAGGGGCCTGTTCTTTCCTTTTTACCTCTGGGGACATCTGTCTATGGGTCTGAGTGCAGGTAGGTGCTCAGTTGGGCTCAGATTGCCCCTGTTTTTCCTGGGAAGCCACCACTATTGAGATGGATCAGGGACTTTGGAGGTTTATCCTATTAGAAGGGTTGTGGCCATTGGAATGGGCACACACAATTCCCTTGGAGAGGGCAAGTACAGTCCTGAGGTTCGGCTCCAGGGGCCTGAGCCTGTAGGTTGTGTAGGCCAGGGCTGTTTGGACAGTTGTCTGAAAACACAAACTCGGCTTATGTTTCGGGTCATAGGTATGGCAGGACTGATCTACAGACCATGAGGAGAACTCTTCGGGATTTGAAAGAAGGGCGAGAGTGAGGCTCCTGCTCAAGTTTTTGTCTCTGGATATCGTGTCACTCATGGTCGTGGAATTACTGGGTGACTTCATGGGAAATGGACGAGTCTTACTCTCTGGTGGTTTGGCCCCGTCTAAAGAGTTTGGGGTCATTCTGTGGGCTGGAAGAAGTCCGTTTTTTTTTTTTTTTTTTGGTGTTGTTGTTGTTGTTTTCTTTTTTAACCTCAGGTGTCCCACCAAATGATGGATTCCAGAGTAGAGCCCTGGGGAGGGGCGACTGGACAATCGGAAATCTGGTTAAAAATTGGGGCCTAGGGACATGTCAAGCCCATTATGACATCTAATTGTCCAACCACTGAGAGGACTTACTAGAGGACAGGACTCATGCTGAGGGTCACAATGCTTGTGTATGCGCTCGTAACACTCAAGAATGGGCGGGGCCTCAGGGTGAATGCTGGTTTCTCCTACACTGAACGTTGGACAACGTGCCAACCACAAGGGTTCTTGCCATGGGTAAGGAGGAGTTCTGATTTCTGCATCACACTCACCCCTGGGCAGTGTTTGGAGATAAGGTCTTGGTTCTGAAGCCTGAAAACTGAGGTAGGAAAGAGATGATGACCTAAGGCCATGGCGGGTTTTATGTGCTCAGTGTGCGGTCAGCTTTCTGGGTGTTGGTCAAAAGGTCCGGGCTCAGGTTGTGTTCGACAGTGCATTAGTGCCCAGGTTAGACTATATAATTTGGGTAAAGTCGAGTGCTGTGTAGGTTTACCCTCATTTAAGGTGCCTGGGCAGCTCATGAGGCAATAATTTTTTTTCTAGAGGGCAGGCAGAGTGCTGCATTGTGGGTCCGGAATTGCCAAACTTGAGGGCTTCGGGGCCAGGAGTGTGAGGACGGAAGTCTGAGAAGACAAGCTAGACTTGGGTTTCAGGGCGAGGGCACGGCAGGTACCCCCTGCAGATCTGAACGAATATCTCATCCATCTGAAGTCAGGGCAAGGATCAGACGTTGGCTCAGGTGGGAATTTCTGAGCATGACGGCCGCTTCATGAAGGGAGCGGAATCTCGAGGCCATTGAGGTTTTCCCACGTTGGGAGTTGTGGGATGCCCCTTTCAAGGATTCCTTCTGCGGGACAATTGAGACCTGTTGGACAGCTCCAGGACATCCCATATGGAATGACTCCAGAGCACGGTTAGCGGATGGATGCCTGGGAAGCCTGCCTCGCATTCCAATTGTCTCCTAGCAACAAGACTGTTTAGATCTGATGGCTCTGCTGGAGCAACCGGGGTGGCTGAGTTGAAATGGACTTTCCTGAGGATGGGTCCTAATGCGTTTTTGTGTCCATGAGGGCCTTGGAATGGGGCGGTGGCACCGGGACCCTGAAGTACTCTCCTAAGCTTTGTACATGGCTCCCATGCACAGGTTTCCTTGTGGAGACGAGATGAGTTCTGATGGGTGCCTCAGGAAAACCCCTATGCTCGTATTGGAATCAGGCTTTTGAGGACACATGCCTGTAACCCAAAGCAATGGATCCTATTATGGCCTAGGGTCCTGTCTGGTTCAATCTTCTTCTCAGGGGACATCCATCTATGGTATGAGTGGAGGTCGATTATCAGCTGGTGTCAGACAGCCCTTGTTTGTTCCGGGCGACCCACACTATTGGGATGGCCTCAGGGACTTTGGAGGTTGCTCCTAATTTGTACGATTCTGGACCATGGAATGGGCAAAATTCCCATGGATTGGAAGGCACAGTCCTAATGTATGGCTCCAGGGGCCCAGCCTGGAGGGTGTGTGGCACAAGACGTTAAGGACAGAAATCTGAAAACACATACTCAGCTTATGTTTGGGGACGTAGGTATGGCAGGCCCGATCTACAAACCATGAGAAGAACTCTTCAGGATATGAAGAAAGTGCGAGTCTGAGGTGCTTGCTCAGGCTTTTGTCTCTGGATTTTGTATCAGCGATGGCCGTGGAATGTCGGGGAGGCCTCATGGGCCATGGACGAATCTTCCTCTCTGAGGATTTGGCCCGATTCCCAATTGCTTTTCGTCAATCTGTGGGATGGGAGGACTCATTTCAGTTTTGTTACCTCAGGTGTCCCACCAAAAGAGGAATTCCAAAGCCAAGCCGTGGGGAAGACTGAAGGGACAACCCGAACTATGGTTAAAAATTGGGGCCTAGGGGCATGGCAAGCCCAATATGCTATCTCTTCATCCAGCCACTGAGTGACCTTACTTGAGGACTGGGCTCAGCCTGAGCGTCACAATGTGTGTTTGTGACCAATGTGGCCTGCCAGCATGGGCGGGGCCTCATGGGCCACACTGGTTTCAACTACACTGAACGTTGGACAACATGCCAACCACAAGGTTTTTGGCCATGGGGGGAAAGAGTTCTGATTTCTGCATCACCTTCTACCCTAGGCAGTGATTGGAGATAAGGTCTAGGTTCTGAAACCTGAAAACCGATGTTGGGAAGAGATGACGACCTAAGGCCATGGCGGCTCGATGAGCTCAGTGTGCGGCCAGCTGTCTGGGAGGGTCCACGGGTTCCAGGCTCAGGCTGTGTCAGAAAGGGCATTAGTGCCCTGGTCAGGCTAAGTATTTGGGGTACAGCCAAGGTCGGTGCAGGTTGATTCTCATTTGGGGTTACTGGGTAGCCCCAGAGGACAATGTTTTTCTTCTGGAGGGCCGGCAGAGTGCTGCATTGTAGTTCTGGACTGCCAAACTGGAGGCCTTGTGGGCCAGTAGTCTGACGACAAAAGTCTGAGAACACAAGCTAGGCTTAGGTTTCTTGGTGAGGCCATGGCAGGCACAATCTACAGACCTGAATCGAGATCTCGTGCATCTGAAGTCAGGGCGAGGATCAGACGATCGCTCAGGTTGGAGTTTCTGTCCCTTATGGCCCCTTCATGAATGGGGGGGCCATCACGAGGACATGGGTGTTTTCCCACGATGGGAGTTGTGAGAAGCTCCAAACTGCAGAGAGTCTTCTGCAGGAAAATTGAGACCTGTTGTTTGGCTCCACGCCAATGATTCTGAGCAGGGTTCTAAGGATAGATGGCTGGGTATCCCACCTCGCATTCCAATTGTCTCCTAGCAACAAGACAGGTTAGATCTCCTGGATCTGTGGGGAGCAACCGAGGACACTGAGTTGAAATGGACACCCCTGGGGATGGGTCCTAACGTGCTTTTGTGTTATGGAGTCTTTGGAATGAAGCGGTGGCACTGGGGCCCTAGAGGTTTCTCCTAAACAGAGGCTTTGACACAGCTCCAACGTGCAAGTTTCCCATGTGTAGATGAGATGTTTTCTGATGGGTGAGTCAAAAAACAGCTATATGCTGCTTTTGAAATCCAGGAATGTGAGGAGAGATGCCTGGAAACCAAAGCAATGGATCTGATTTGTGCCTAGGGGCCTGTTCTTTCCTTTTTACCTCTGGGGACATCTGTCTATGGGTCTGAGTGCAGGTAGGTGCTCAGTTGGGCTCAGATTGCCCCTGTTTTTCCTGGGAAGCCACCACTATTGAGATGGATCAGGGACTTTCGAGGTTTATCCTATTAGAAGGGCTGTGGCCATTGGAATGGGCACACACAATTCCCTTGGAGAGGGCAAGTACAGTCCTCAGGTTTGGCTCCAGGGGCCTGAGCCTGTAGGGTGTGTAGGCCAGGGCTGTTTGGACAGTTGTCTGAAAACACAAACTCGGCTTATGTTTCGGGTCATAGGTATGGCATGACTGATCTACAGACCATGAGGAGAACCCTTCGGGATTTGAAAGAAGGGCGAGTGTGAGGCTCCTGCTCAAGTTTTTGTCTCTGGATATCGTGTCACTCATGGTCGTGGAATTTCTGGGTGACTTCATGGGAAATGGACGAGTCTTACTCTCTGGTGGTTTGGCCCCGTCCAAAGAGTTTGGGTTCATTCTGTGGGCTGGAAGAAGTCCGTTTTTGTTGTTGTTGTTGTTGTTTTCTTTTTTAACCTCAGGTGTCCCACCAAATGAGGGATTCCAGAGTAGAGCCCTGGGGAGGGGCGACTGGACAATAAGAAATCTGGTTAAAAATTGGGGCCTAGGGACATGTCAAGCCCATTATGACATCTAAAGGTCCAGGCACTGAGAGGACTTACTAGAGGACAGGACTCATGCTGAGGGTCACAATGCGTGTGTATGCCCTCGTAACACTCAAGAATGGGCGGGGCCTCAGGGTGAATGCTGGTTTCTCCAAAACTGAACGTTGAACAACGTGCCAACCACAAGGATTCTTGCCATGGGTAAAGAGGAGTTCTGATTTCTGCATCACACTCACCCCTGGGCAGTGATTGGAGATAAGGTCTCGTTCTGAAGCCTGAAAACTGAGGTAGGGAAGAGATGATGACCTAAGGCCATGGCGGGTTTTATGTGCTCAGTGTGCGGTCAGCTTTCGGGGTGTTGGTCAGGAGGTCCGTGCTCAGGTTGTGTTCGACAGTGCATTAGTGCCCAGGTTAGACTATATAATTTGGGTAAAGTCGAGTGCTGTGTAGGTTTACCCTCATTTAAGGTGCCTGGGAAGCTCATGAGGCAATAATTTTTTTTCTAGAGGGCAGGCAGAATGCTGCATTGTGGGTCCGGAATTGCCAAACTTGAGGGCTTCGGGGCCAGGAGTGTGAGGACGGAAGTCTGAGAAGACAGGCTAGACTTGGGTTTCGGGGGGGCATGGCAGGTACCCCCTGCATATCTGAACCAATATCTCATCCATGTGAAGTCAGGGCGAGGATCAGACGTTGGCTCAGGTGGGAGTTTCTGAGCATGACGGCCGCTTCATGAAGGGAGCAGAATCTCGAGGCCATTGAGGATTTCCCACGTTGGGAGTTGTGGGATGCCCCCTTCAAGGATTCCTTCTGCGGGACAATTGAGACCTTTTGGACAGCTCCAGGACATTCCATATGGAATGACTCCATAGCACCGTTCGTGGATGGATGCCTGGGAAGCCGGCCTCGCATTCCAATTTTCTCCTAGCAACAAGACAGTTTAGATCTGATGGCTCTGCTGGAGCAACCGGGGTGGCTGAGTTGAAATGGACTTTCCTGAGGATGGGTCCTAATGTGCTTTTGTGTCAATGAGTGCCTTGGAATGGGGCGGTGGCACCGGGACCCTGAAGTACTCTCCTAAGCTTTGGACATGGCTCCCATGCACAGGTTTCCTTGTGGAGACGAGATGAGTTCTGATGGGTGCCTCAGGAAAACCCCTATGCTCGTATTGGAATCAGGCTTTTGAGGACACATGCCTGTAACCCAAAGCAATGGATCCTATTATGGCCTAGGGTCCTGTCTGGTTCAATCTTCTTCTCTGGGGACGTCCATCTATGGTATGAGTGGAGGTCGATTATCAGCTGGCGTTAGACAGCCCTTGTTTGTTCAGGGCGACCAAATCTATTGGGATGGCCTCAGGGACTTTGGAGGTTTCTCCTAATTTGTACGATTTTGGTCCAAGGAATGGGCAGAATTCCCATGGATTGGTAGGCACAGTCCTAATGTGTGGCTCCAGGGGCCCAGCCTGGAGGGTGTGTGGCCCAAGACTTTGAGGACAGAAGTCTGAAAACACAAACTCAGCTTAGGTTTGGGGACGTAGGTATGGCAGGCCCGATCACCAAACCATGAGAAGAACTCTTCAGGATACGAAGAAAGTGCGAGTCTGAGGTGCTTGCTCAGGCTTTTGTCTCTGGATTTTGAATCAGCGATGGCCGTGGAATGTCGGGGAGGCCTCATGGGCCATGGACGAATCTTCCTCTCTGAGGATTTGGCCCGATTCCTAATTTCTTTTCGTCAATCTGTGGGATGGGAGGACTCATTTCAGTTTTGTTACCTCAGATGTCCCACCAAAAGAGGAATTCCAAAGCCTAGCCGTGGGGAAGACTGAAGGGACAACCCGAACTATGGTTAAAAATTGGGGCCTAGGGGCATGGCAAGCCCAATATGCTATCTCTTCATCCAGCCACTGAGTGACCTTACTTGAGGACTGGGTTCAGCCTGAGCGTCACAATGTGTGTTTGTGACCAATGTGGCCCGCCAGCATGGGCGGGGCCTCATGGGCCACACTGGTTTCAACTACACTGAACGTTGGACAACATGCCAACCACAAGGTTTTTTGCCATGGGGGGAAAGAGTTCTGATTTCTGCATCACCTTCTACCCTAGGCAGTGATTGGAGATAAGGTCTAGGTTCTGAAACCTGAAAACCGATGTTGGGAAGAGATGACGACCTAAGGCCATGGCGGCTCGAAGAGCTCAGTGTGCGGCCAGCTGTCTGGGAGGGTCCACGGGTTCCAGGCTCAGGCTGTGTCAGAAAGGGCATTAGTGCCCTGGTCAGGCTAAGTATTTGGGGTACAGCCAAGGTCGGTGCAGGTTGATTCTCATTTGGGGTTACTGGGTAGCCCCAGAGGACAATGTTTTTCTTCTGGAGGGCCGGCAGAGTGCTGCATTGTAGTTCTGGACTGCCAAACTGGAGGGCTTGTGGGCCAGTAGTCTGACGACAAAAGTCTGAGAACACAAGCTAGGCTTAGGTTTCTGGGTGAGGCCATGGCAGGCACAATCTACAGACCTGAATCGAGATCTCGTGCATCTGAAGTCAGGGCGAGGATCAGACGATCGCTCAGGTTGGAGTTTCTGTCCCTGATGGCCCCTTCATGAATGGGGGGGCCATCACGAGGACATGGGTGTTTTCCCAAGATGGGAGTTGTGAGAAGCTCCAAACTGCAGAGAGTCTTCTGCGGGACAATTCAGACCTGTTGTTTGGCTCCACGCCAATGATTCTGAGCAGGGTTCTAAGGATGGATGGCTGGGTATCCCACCTCGCATTCCAATTGTCTCCTAGCAACAAGACAGGTTAGATCTCCTGGATCTTTGGGGAGCAACCGAGGACACTGAGTTGAAATGGACACCCCTGGGGATGGGTCCTAACGTGCTTTTGTGTTATGGAGACTTTGGAATGAAGCGGTGGCACTGGGGCCCTAGAGGTTTCTCCTAAACAGAGGCTTTGACACAGCTCCAACGTGCAAGTTTCCCATGTGTAGATGAGATGTTTTCTGATGGGTGAGTCAAAAAACAGCTATATGCTGCTTTTGAAATCCAGGAATGTGAGGAGAGATGCCTGGAAACCAAAGCAATGGATCTGATTTGTGCCTAGGGGCCTGTTCTTTCCTTTTTACCTCTGGGGACATCTGTCTATGGGTCTGAGTGCAGGTAGGTGCTCAGTTGGGCTCAGATTGCCCCTGTTTTTCCTGGGAAGCCACCACTATTGAGATGGATCAGGGACTTTCGAGGTTTATCCTATTAGAAGGGCTGTGGCCATTGGAATGGGCACACACAATTCCCTTGGAGAGGGCAAGTACAGTCCTCAGGTTTGGCTCCAGGGGCCTGAGCCTGTAGGGTGTGTAGGCCAGGGCTGTTTGGACAGTTGTCTGAAAACACAAACTCGGCTTATGTTTCGGGTCATAGGTATGGCATGACTGATCTACAGACCATGAGGAGAACCCTTCGGGATTTGAAAGAAGGGCGAGTGTGAGGCTCCTGCTCAAGTTTTTGTCTCTGGATATCGTGTCACTCATGGTCGTGGAATTTCTGGGTGACTTCATGGGAAATGGACGAGTCTTACTCTCTGGTGGTTTGGCCCCGTCCAAAGAGTTTGGGTTCATTCTGTGGGCTGGAAGAAGTCCGTTTTTGTTGTTGTTGTTGTTGTTTTCTTTTTTAACCTCAGGTGTCCCACCAAATGAGGGATTCCAGAGTAGAGCCCTGGGGAGGGGCGACTGGACAATAAGAAATCTGGTTAAAAATTGGGGCCTAGGGACATGTCAAGCCCATTATGACATCTAAAGGTCCAGGCACTGAGAGGACTTACTAGAGGACAGGACTCATGCTGAGGGTCACAATGCGTGTGTATGCCCTCGTAACACTCAAGAATGGGCGGGGCCTCAGGGTGAATGCTGGTTTCTCCAAAACTGAACGTTGAACAACGTGCCAACCACAAGGATTCTTGCCATGGGTAAAGAGGAGTTCTGATTTCTGCATCACACTCACCCCTGGGCAGTGATTGGAGATAAGGTCTCGTTCTGAAGCCTGAAAACTGAGGTAGGGAAGAGATGATGACCTAAGGCCATGGCGGGTTTTATGTGCTCAGTGTGCGGTCAGCTTTCGGGGTGTTGGTCAGGAGGTCCGTGCTCAGGTTGTGTTCGACAGTGCATTAGTGCCCAGGTTAGACTATATAATTTGGGTAAAGTCGAGTGCTGTGTAGGTTTACCCTCATTTAAGGTGCCTGGGAAGCTCATGAGGCAATAATTTTTTTTCTAGAGGGCAGGCAGAATGCTGCATTGTGGGTCCGGAATTGCCAAACTTGAGGGCTTCGGGGCCAGGAGTGTGAGGACGGAAGTCTGAGAAGACAGGCTAGACTTGGGTTTCGGGGGGGCATGGCAGGTACCCCCTGCATATCTGAACCAATATCTCATCCATGTGAAGTCAGGGCGAGGATCAGACGTTGGCTCAGGTGGGAGTTTCTGAGCATGACGGCCGCTTCATGAAGGGAGCAGAATCTCGAGGCCATTGAGGATTTCCCACGTTGGGAGTTGTGGGATGCCCCCTTCAAGGATTCCTTCTGCGGGACAATTGAGACCTTTTGGACAGCTCCAGGACATTCCATATGGAATGACTCCATAGCACCGTTCGTGGATGGATGCCTGGGAAGCCGGCCTCGCATTCCAATTTTCTCCTAGCAACAAGACAGTTTAGATCTGATGGCTCTGCTGGAGCAACCGGGGTGGCTGAGTTGAAATGGACTTTCCTGAGGATGGGTCCTAATGTGCTTTTGTGTCAATGAGTGCCTTGGAATGGGGCGGTGGCACCGGGACCCTGAAGTACTCTCCTAAGCTTTGGACATGGCTCCCATGCACAGGTTTCCTTGTGGAGACGAGATGAGTTCTGATGGGTGCCTCAGGAAAACCCCTATGCTCGTATTGGAATCAGGCTTTTGAGGACACATGCCTGTAACCCAAAGCAATGGATCCTATTATGGCCTAGGGTCCTGTCTGGTTCAATCTTCTTCTCTGGGGACGTCCATCTATGGTATGAGTGGAGGTCGATTATCAGCTGGCGTTAGACAGCCCTTGTTTGTTCAGGGCGACCAAATCTATTGGGATGGCCTCAGGGACTTTGGAGGTTTCTCCTAATTTGTACGATTTTGGTCCAAGGAATGGGCAGAATTCCCATGGATTGGTAGGCACAGTCCTAATGTGTGGCTCCAGGGGCCCAGCCTGGAGGGTGTGTGGCCCAAGACTTTGAGGACAGAAGTCTGAAAACACAAACTCAGCTTAGGTTTGGGGACGTAGGTATGGCAGGCCCGATCACCAAACCATGAGAAGAACTCTTCAGGATACGAAGAAAGTGCGAGTCTGAGGTGCTTGCTCAGGCTTTTGTCTCTGGATTTTGAATCAGCGATGGCCGTGGAATGTCGGGGAGGCCTCATGGGCCATGGACGAATCTTCCTCTCTGAGGATTTGGCCCGATTCCCAATTGCTTTTCGTCAATCTGTGGGATGGGAGGACTCATTTCAGTTTTGTTACCTCAGATGTCCCACCAAAAGAGGAATTCCAAAGCCAAGTCGTGGGGAAGACTGAAGGGACAACCCGAACTATGGTTAAAAATTGGGGCCTAGGGGCATGGCAAGTCCAATATGCTATCTCTTCATCATCCAGCCACTGAGTGGCCTTACTTGAGGACTGGGCTCAGCCTGAGCGTCACAATGTGTGTTTGTGACCAATGTGGCCCACGAGCATGGGCGGGGCCTCATGGGCCACACTGGTTTCAACTACACTGAACGTTGGACAACATGCCAACCACAAGGTTTCTTGCCATGGGAAGGAGTTCTGATTTCTGCATCACCTTCAACCCTGGGCAGTGATTGGAGATAAGGTCTAGGTTCTGAAACCTGAAAACCGAGGTTGGGAAGAGATGACGACCTAAGGCCATGGCGGCTCGATGTGCTCAGTGTACGGCTAGCTGTCTGGGTGGGTCCACGGGGTCCAGGCTCAGGCTGTGTCAGAAAGGGCATTAGTGCCCTGGTCAGGCTATGTATTTGGAGTACATCCAATGTCGGTGCAGGTTGATCCTCATTTGGGGTTACTGGGTAGCCCCAGAGGACAATGTTTTTCTTCTGGAGGGCCGGCAGAGTGCTGCATTGTAGTTCTGGATTGCCAAACTGGAGGGCTTGTGGGCCAGGAGTCTGACGACAAAAGTCTGAGAACACAAGCTAGGCTTAGGTTTCTGGGTGAGGCCATGGCAGGCACCATCTACAGACCTGAATCGAGATCTCGTGCATCTGAAGTCAGGGCGAGGATCAGACGATCGCTCAGGTTGGAGTTTCTGTCCCTGATGGCCCCTTCATGAATGGGGGGGGCATCACGAGGCCATGGGGGTTTTCCCACGATGGGAGTTGTGAGAAGCTCCAAACTGCAGAGAGTCTTCTGCAGGACAATTGAGACCTGTTTTTGGCTCCAGGCCAATGATTCTGAGCAGGGTTCTAAGGATGGATGGATGGGTAGCCCACCTCGCATTTCAATTGTCTCCGAGCAACAAGACAGTTTAGATCTCCTGGATCTGTGGGGAGCAACCGTGGACGCTGAGTTGAAATGTTCACCCCTGGGGATCGGTCCTAATGTGCTTTTGTGTCTATGGAGACCTTGGAATGAAGCGGTGGCACTGGGGCCCTAAAGGGTTCTCCTAAACAGAGGCTTTGACACAGCCCCTACGTGCAAGTTTCCCATGTGTAGATGAGATATTTTCTGATGGGTGAGTCAAGAAACAGCTATATGCTGCTTTTGAAATCCAGGCCTCTGAGGAGAGATGCCTGGAAACCAAAGCAATGGATCTGATTAGTGCCTAGGCGCCTGTTCTTTCCTTCATACCTCTGGGGACATCTGTCTATGGGTCTGAGTGCAGGTAGGTGCTCAGTTGGGCTCAGATTACCCCTGTTTTTCCTGGGAAGCCACCACTATTGAGATGGATCAGGGACTTTGGAGGTTTATCCTATTAGAAGGGTTGTGGCCTTTGGAATGGGCACACACAATTCCCTCTGAGAGGACAAGTACAGTCCTCAGGTTTGGCTCCAGGGGCCTGAGCCTGTAGGTTGTGTAGGCCAGGGCTGTTTGGAAAGTTGTGTGAAAACACACACCCTCCATGCTAGGGCCCCTGGAACCACACATCAGTATTGTTCCTGCCCTCTCAAAGGGAATTCTTCATATTCCATTGGCCACAACCATATAAATCAGTAGAAATCTCCAATGTCCCTGGGACCATCCCAATATTGTAGGCTGCTCGGAACAAACAGGGGTGATCTGACACTAGCTTAGCAACTAGCTCCACACAGACTCGTAGACAGATGTCCCCAGAGAAGAACATTGAACTAGACAGGCCCCTAGGCCCTAATCAGATCCATTGCTTTGGTTTCCAGGCATCTCTTCTCAGAGGCATGGTTTCCAATACCAGCCTATGGGGTTTCCATAGGCTCCTTCAGAGCAAGTCTTGTCTGCACATTGGAAACTTGCTCGAGGAGCTATGTCAGAACCTCAGAGGCCTGGTTTTCAATACCACCATATGGGGGTTTCCTGAGGCATCAGTCAGAACAAATGTCTTCTCCACATGGGAAACGTGCTCTTTCAAGCTGTGTCAAAACCTCCGGCTAGGAAAATCCTTCAGAGCCCCGGTGCCACCACCTCATTCCAAGGTCTCCATGGACACAATCCCACATTAGGACCCATCTGCAGGAGAGTCTTTTTCAACTCAGTGCCCTTGGGTGCTCCCCTAGAGCCAGCAGATCGAACCTATCTTGTCACTAGGAGACAATTGGAATGTGAGGCGGACTGGCTAGGCATCCATCTGTAGAAAACTACTCTGAAGTAATTCCATATGGGACGTCCTGGAGCCATCCAACAGGTCACAGCTGTCCTGCAGAAGGAATCCTTGCGCTTTGGAGCACCTCACAACTCCCATCATGGGAAAAGCTCTGTGGCCTCGTGGTGCACTGTCCCCTTCATGAAAGAGCCATCTTGGACAGAAACTCCAACCTGAGCCAACGTCTAATCCTCACCCTGACTTCAGATGCACGAAATCTTGATTCAACTCTGCAGAGTGTGCCTGCCGAAACCCCGCCCCGAAGCAAAACCTAGCTATTGTTCTCAGACTTCGTCCTCACACTCCGAGCCCACCAGCCCTCCAGTTAGGGAATTCTGGAGAGACACAATGCAGCACTCTGACTGCCCTCCAGAAGGGAAACGTTGTCCTATGGGGCTAACCAGAAACACCAAATGAGGATCAACCTGCATGCCACTTGACTCTACCCCAATTATACAGTTTCGCTTCGGCGTTAATGCCCTGTCTTGCACAGCCTGAGGTCTGAATTTTCAACTGACACCCAGACAGCTGGCTGTACACTGAGCACATCAGACCCGCCATGGCTTTAGGTCATCATCTCTTTTCAACCTTGGTTTTCAGGCTTCAGAACCTAGACCTTATATATACTCACTACCCAGGGGTGAACGTGATGCAGAAATGAAACTCCTTCTTCCTCAAGGCAAGAAACCTTGTGGTTGGCATGTTTTCCAACGTTCAGTGTAGGAGAATCCAGTGTAGCCCATGAGTCCCCGCCCATGCTTGAGAACCGCAATGGGCACAAACACATTGGGACCCTCAGTGTGAGCCCTGTCCTCAAATAAAGCCTCTCAGGGTCTGGACCAAGAACCCGCATTGCCATCCCTAGTCCCCCAATATTAATGAGAGGTTGAGAGTTCTAATCACCCCTATTCAGGTCTCTGCTCTGGAACCCCTGAGGAAAAAAAATATTGAAGGGTCTCCTCCATCCCCTGAATGAGCCCCAAAACTTGGGATCTGACCAAATCTTAAAAGAGAAAGAATCATCCATGGCCAAAGAGGCCATCCCGTCATTCCATGGCCACCATTGACACAATATCTAGAGACAAAAGCCTGGAGATATGCCTCACACTTGCCCTTTGTTCATAGCCTGATAAATTCTTCTCGCGGTCTATAGATCAGGCTTGTCATACCTACGTCCCCAAATCTAAGCTGAGTTTGGGTTTTCAGGTTTCTGTCCCCACTGTCCTGGCCCACACACCCTCCAGGCTGGGGCCCCTGGAGCCATGCCTCAGGACTGTGCCTGCCTTCTCCAAGCAAATTCTGCCCATTCCATTGGCCACAACCCTAAAGATTAGGAGAACACTCCAACGTCCCTGAGGCCATCCCAATAGTGTTGGCCACTCAGGGCAAACAGGGTGATCTGTCCCAAGATGAGCAACTACCTCAACTCAGATCCATAGACAGATAACCCCAGAGAAGAAGATTGAACCGGACAGGCACCTAGGCCCTAATCAGATCCATTGCTTTTGATTCCAGGCATCTCTCCTCAGAGGCCTGGTTTCCAATACCAGCATATGTGTTCTTCAAGAGGTACCAGTCTGAACAAATCTCATTTCCACATGGGAAACATGCATTTTGGAGCTGTGTCACAACCTCCAGTTAAGGGAAACCTTCAGGTCCCAGCAGCCAACACCCCATTCCAAGGTCTCCATGGACACAAACCCGCATTATGACCCATCCGCAGGCGAGTCCATTTCAACACATCCCCTTTGTTTGCTCCCCAAAAGAAGCAGATCGAACCTGCCTTGTCACTAGGAGACAATAGGAATGTGAGGCGGGCACTCCAGGAATCCATCCTTAGAACCCTGCACTGCCGTGGTTCCTCATGGGACGTCCTGGAGCAATCTGACCGGTCTCGACTGTCCCGTAGAAGGAATCCTTGCCGATTGGAGCAACTTACAATGCCAATCGTGGGAAAGTCTCCATAGCCCCATGATGCCCCCCACCATCATGAAGAGGCCATCCTGAACAGAAACTTCAACCTGAGCCTTCGTCTGATCCTCGCCCTGATTTCAGATGCATGAGATTTAGATTTAGCTCTACAGAGTGTGCCTGCCATGATCTTGACCCAAAACCTAAGCCTAGCTTGTGTTCTCTCACTTCCTTCCTCACAATTCTGGCCCACAAGCCCTCCAGTGTGAGAATTCCGTCGCCACAATGCAGCACTCTTCCTTCCCTCCAGAAGAAAAACGTTGCCCCTGGGGCTACCCAGAAACGCCAAATGAGGATCAACCTGCATGCCACTCAACTTTACTCCAATTATACAGTCTAAGCTTGGCACTAATGCCCTGTCTGACACAGCCTGAGCCTGGACCTCCTGGATGACACCCAGAAAGGTGGTGTCACACCTAAGGACTGTGTCAGTGCTCTCCAAGGGAACTCTGCCCGTTTCATTTGCCACAACCTTACAGATTAGGAGAAACCTCCAATTCCCAAGACCAGTCCAATAGTGTTGGCCTCCCCCAACAAACATGGGTGATCTGACACAAGCTGAGCAGTGACCTCCATTCTGAATCTTAGACAGAGACACTCAGAGGAGAATATTGAAAAGGACAGGCCCCTAGACCGTAATCAGATCCATTGCTTTGGATTCCAGGCATTGTTCCCCAGATGCTTGGTTTCCAATACCAGGTTGTGGGGGTTTCAGAACAAATCTCGTCTCTACATGGGAAACTTGCTCTTTGGAGCTGCATCAAAACCTCAGGTTAGGAGAATTCTTCAGGGCAACAGAGCCACTGCCCCATTCCAAGGGATCCATGGACACAAATCCACATCATGACTGATCCTCATGAGAGTCCATTTCAATTCAGCCCCCTCGGTTGTTCCCCCAGTGACAGCAGATCGAATCCTCCTTTTCACTAGGACACAACTGGAATGCAAGTTGGACTGCCCAGGCATCCATCATTAGAACTGTGCTTTGGAGCATTTCTTATGGGACGTCCTTGATCCATCCAAAAGGTCGTGACTGTCCCGCTGACGGAATCCTTGTGGTTTGGAGCATCACACACTCACAAAGTTGGAAATCTTCCATGGTTTCCTGATGCCCCCCCACCTTCATGAAGGGGACATCATGTACAGAAACTCCAACCTAAGCCAACATCTGATCCTCGCCCTGACTTCAGATGCACGATCTCATTTCAGGTCTGTAGAGTGTGCCTGCCATGTCACCGCTGCGAATTCTAAGCTGAACTTGTATTCTCAGACTTCTGTCCAAAAACACCTGGCCCAGAAGCCGTGAAGTTGGCAATTCTGGAGCCAGAATGCAGCACTCTGCCTGCCCTCCAGAAGAAAATCTTTGCCCTATGGGGCCAACCAGAAACCCCAAATGAGGACCAACCTTCACATCACTCGACTGTACCCCAATTATACAGTCTAGCCTGGGGACTAATGCCCTGCCTGACACAGCCTGAGCCCAGACCTCATGATGGACACAGACATCTGGCCGCACACTAAGTGCAACGGACCCACCATGGCCTTAGGTCGTCATCTCTTACCAACCTCGGTTTTCAGGCTTCAGAATCTAGACCTTATCTCTACTCACTGCCATGCCGTGTACGTGATGCAGAAATCAGAACTCCTCCTTCCCCATGACCAGAAACCCTGTGGTTGGCATGTTGTCCAACGTGCAGTGTAGGAGAAACCAGCATGGCCCATGAGGCCTCAGACATGCTTGAGGGCTGCGATGGGCACAAACACACATTAGGACCCTAAGCATGAACCCTGGCCTCAAGTAAAGCCTCTCCAGGGCTGGACCAAGAGCCCACATATGGAGATTACCATGCCCCTACTCCCCAAACCTTAACCAGTGCTTGAGAAGTCTAGTCACCCCTACTCAGATCTCTTCTCTAGAATCCCTCCTTGGTGGGACACATGAGGTTAAAAAAAAATAGAGAAAGGACTCCTACCGTCCAAAGAATGACCGCAAACACTTGGAATTGGGCCAAATTCACAGAGAGAAATACTCGTCCATGGCTGATGAGGCCATCCTGACATTCCACGGCCACCATTGACACAAAATCCGGAGACAAAAGCCTGAAAAAGCGCCACACACTCGCCCTTTGTTCAAAGCCTGAAAAATTCTCACGGTCTGTAGATCGGGCCTGCCATACCTATGTCCCCAAACCTAAGCCAAGTTTGTGTTTTCAGACTTCTGTCTCCATTGTCCTGGCCCACACACCCTCAAGGCTTGGCCCCATGGAGCCACACCTCAGGACTGTGCCTGCCCTCTCCATGGGAATTCTGCTCATTCCTTTGGCACAACCTGACAGATTAGGAGAAACATCCGAAGTCCCCGAGGCCACCCCAATATTGTAGGATGTCCGGGACAAACTGGGACCATCTGCCACAAGCTGAGCCACTACCTCCAATCAGACCTGTAGATAGATATCCATAGAAAAGAAGATTGAACAGGACAGGCACCTAGGCCCTAAACGAATTCATTGCTTTTGTTTTCATGTATCTCTCCTCAGAGGCCTGGATTCCAATACCAGCACATGGGGGTTTCTGGAGCTACCAATCACAACAAATCGCATGCCACATGGGAATCATGCTATATGGAACTGTGTCAAAACCTCCAGTTAGGAGAAAATTTCACGTCACTGGAGCCACCGCCCCATTCCAATGTCTCAATGGACACAATCCCACATTATGACCCATCCTCAGGAGAGTCCATTTCAACTCAAACCTGGCGGTTGCTCACCCAGTGCCAGCAGATCAAACCTGCTTTGTCACTAGGAGACAATTGGAATGTGAGTTCGTTGCCCAGGTATCCATGTTAGAACTCTGCTCTGGAGAAATTCCTAATGGGGTGTCCTTGATCCATTCAACAGGTCTCAACTGTCCTGCAGAAGGAATCCTTGTGGTTTGCAGCATCACACACTCGCACCGTGGGAAAACCTCCATGGCCTCGTGATGCCTCCACCTTCAGGTAGAGGACATCATGGACAGAAACTCCCGTCTGATCCTCGCCCTGACCTCAGATGCATGAGATCTCAATTCAGCTCTGCAGAGTGTGCCTGCCTTGCCCTCGCCCCAAAACCTAAGCCAGCTCGCGTTCTCAGACTTCCATCCTCACAGTCCTGGCCCACAAGCCTTCCACTTTGGGAATTCTGGAGACAAAATGCAGCACTCTGCCTGCCCTCCAGAAGAGAGACTTTGCCCTAGGGGTCTACCCAGAAACATCAAATGAGGATCAACCTGCAATTCTCTAGACTGTACCCCAATTATACAGTCTAGCCTGGGCACTAATGCCCTGTCTGACACAGCCTGACCCCAGACCTCGTGACCGACACCCAGACACCTGGCCTCACACTGAACACATCGAACATGCCATGGCCTTAGTTCATCATCTCTTCCCAACCTTGGTCTTCAGGCTTCAGAACCTAGACATTATCTCCACTCACAACTAAGTGATGTACGTGATGCAGAAATCAGAACTTCACCTTCCCCATGACCAGAAACTTTGTGGTTGGCATGTTGTCCAACGTTCAGTATATGAGAACCCAGCATGGCCAATGAGGCCTCAGACATGCTTGAGGGCTGTGATGGGCACAAACACACATTAGGACCCTAAGCATGAACCCTGGCCTCAAGTAAAGCCTCTCCGGGGCTGGACCAAGAGCCTGCATATGGGACTTGCCATGTTCCTACTCCCCCAATCCTAGCCAGATCTTGAGAAGTCTAGTCAACCTTATTCAGAGCTCTTTTCTGGAATCCCTATTTGGTGGGACACATAAGGTAAAAAAAAAAAAAAAAAAAAAAAAAAACAAAAAAAAAAACCAAGATAAAGAAAAAAAAAAAAGTAAGGACTCCTACCATCCAACGAATGACCCCAAACACTTGGAATCTGGCCAAATCCACAGAGAGAAATACTCGTCCATGGTCGATGAGGCCAGCCTGACATTCCACGGCCACCATTGACACAAAATCCGGAGACAAAAACCTGAAAAAGCGCCACACACTTGCCCTTTGTTCAGAGCCCCCAAAATTCTCAAGGTCTGTAGATCGGGCCTGCCATACCTATGTCCCCAAACCTAAGCCGAGTTTGTGTTTTCAGACTTCTGTCTCCATTGTCCTCACCCACACATTCTAAAGGCTGGGCCCCATGGAGCCACACCTCAGGACTGTGCCTGCCCTCTCCAAGGGAATTCTGCTCATTCATTTGGCACAACCTGACAGATTAGGAGAATCATCCAAAATCTCTGAGGCCATCCCAATAGTGTAGGATGTCCTGGACATACAGGAACCCTCTGGCACAAGCTGAGCCACTACCTCCAATCAGAACCTTAGACAGATATCCATAGAAAAGAATATTGAACAAGACAGGCACCTAGGCCCTAATTGGATCCATTGCTTTTGTTTTCAGGCATCTCTCCTCAGAGGCCTGGATTCCAATACCAGCATAAGGGGGTTTCCAGAGCTACCTATCAGAAAAAATCTCGTCTCCACATGGGAATCTTGCTCTATGGAGCTGTGTCATAACCTCCAGTTAGGAGAAAACTTCAGGTCACTGGAGCCACTGCCCCATTTGAATATCTCCATGGACACAATCCCAAATTATGACCCATCCTCAGGAGAGTCCATTTCAACTAAACCCCCTCGGTTGCTACTCCAGAGCCAGCAGATTGAACCTGCCTTGTCGCTAGGAGACAATTGAAATGCGAGTTGGGCTCCTCAGGCATCCATCCTTAGAACCCTGCTCTTGCGTCGTTCCTTATGGGACATCCTTGAGCCATCCAACAGGTCTCGACTGTCCCACAGGAGTCCTTGTGCATGGACCACCTAACAACTCATATCATGGAAAGCTTCCAAGGTCACATGATGCCCCCAATCTTCATGAAGGCAGATCATGGAAAGAAACTCCAACCTGAGCCAACAGCTGATCTCGCCTTGACTTCAGATGCACGAGATCTTGATTCAGCTCTTCAGAGTGTACCTGCTGTGCCCTCACCCCAAAACCTAAGCGTAGCTAGTGTTCTCCGACTTCCGTCCTCACTCTCCTGGACCACACGCCCTCTATTTTGGGATTTCCGATGACACAGTGCTGCACTCTGCCTGCCCTCTAGAAGAAAAATATTGCCCTATGGGTCTACCCAGAAACCTCAAATGAGGATAAACCTGCACGTCACTCAACTGTACACCAATTATATAGTCTAGCCTGTGCACTAATGCCCTGTCTGACAGAACCTGAGGCCTGAATTCCCAACCGACACCCAGACAGCTTGCAGTACACTGAGAACATCTGAACCGCCATGGCCTTAGGTCGCCATCTCTTTCCAACTTCGGTTTTCAGGCTACAGAATCCTAGACCTTATCTCTACTCACTTCCCATGGGTGAACGTGATGCAGAAATCAGAACTCCTCCTTCCCTCTCGCCAGAATCTTGTGGTTGGCATCTTGTCCAACGTTCAGTGGAGGACCCCTGTAGGGCCTACAGGGGTAGTAGTAGGGCCCCTGAGGGTAGTGTAGGGTCCCTGAGGCCCTGCCTATGCTTAAGAGCTGCGGTGGGCTCAAACACACATTGGGACCCTCAGTTTGAGCCCTGTCCTCAAGTAAAGCCTCTCAGTGGCTGGACCATGAGCCCGCATATGGGGCCTGCCATGCCCCAAGTCACCCAACCTTAACCAGAGGTAGAGACATCTAGTCACCCCTACTCAGGGCTCTGCTCTGGAATCCCTCTTTGGTGGGACATTTGAGGTAAATAAACACAGAAAGGACTCCTCCCACTCACAGAATGACCCCAATCACTTGGGATTGGGCCATCCCAAGTGATTGGGGTCCAGAGAGAAAGACTCGTCCATGGCCCATGAGGCCAGCCCGACATTCCACGGCCACTATTGACACAAAATCCAGAGACATAAGCTTCAGCAAGCGTTCACACTCACCCGTAGGTCATAGCCCAAAAAATTCTCCTCATAGTCTGTAGATTGGGCCTGCCATACCTACGTCCCCAAACCTAAGCCGAGTTTGTGTTTTCAGACTTCTATCCTGACATCCCTGTCCCACACACCCTCCAGACTGAGGCCCCTGGAGCCACACCTCAGGACTGTGCCTGCCCTCTCCAAGGAAATTCTTCCCATTCCATTGGCCACAACCCTACAGATAAGGAGAAACCTCCAAAGTCCCAGAGGCCATTCCAATAGTGTAGGCCACCCAGGACAAAGAGGGGCGATCTCTCACAAGCTGAGCAACGACGTCAACTCACCCGTAGACAGATAACCCAAGAGAAGAAGATTAAACTGGACTGGCCCCTAGAATGTAATTGGTTCCATTGCTTTTTTTTCTAAGCATCTCTCCTCAGAGGCCTGTTTTCCAATACCAGCATATGGGGGATTCCAGAGATACCAATCAGAACAAATCTTGTCTTCACATGGGAAACTTATCCTTTGGAGCTCTGTAAAAGCCTCCAGTTAGGAGAAACCTTCAGGTAGCCGGAGCAACCGCCCTATTCCAAGGTCTCCATGGACACATACCCGCATTATGACCATTCGGCAGGAGAGTACATTTCAACTCAGCCCCGTCGATTACTCCCCCAGAGGCAGAATATCAAACCTGCCTTGTCGCTAGGAGACAACTGGAATGCAAAGCAGACTCTCTAGGCATCCATCCATGGAATCCTGCTCTGGCGCCGTTCCATATGGGATGTCCTGGAGCCTTCCAAAAGGTCTTGACTGTCCCACAGAAGGAATCCTTGCAGATTGGAGCATCTCACAACTCCTATCGTGGGAAAACCTACATGGCCTCATGAGATGCTCCCCTTTATAAAGGGGCCATCATGGACAGAAACTCCAACCTGAGCCAACTTCTGATGCATTGCTTTGGTTTCTAGGTATCTCTCCTCAGAGGCCTGGTTTCCAATATCAGAATATGGGGGTTTCCTAAGGAAACAATCAGAACAGATCTCATCTCCACATGGGAAACTTGCTCTTTGGAGCTGTGTCAATACCTCATTTTAGGAGGATCCTTCAGGGCGCTGGCACCATGGCCCAATCCCAAGGTCTCCA
>NW_028134427.1:0-72000 GCF_964662115.1 Mustela nivalis | reverse complement strand
TTTCTGAGGTAGAGAATTACTAGCTGGGAAAGTAGTAAAATTGACACAGAATCGGAATTGATGCCCCTACATGACAGAGTTGGTGAAACTTCCCTTCTCAGAGATCTTGAGGCACCTCAGAAATGAATTTTTCATTTTGGACAGAACATTCAGGATAAATATGATCTGTTTGAATTCCTGGTTTCTCATTAGGACAGTTTCTTAGGCTTCACTGGCAGAAGAAAAGGGTTTTGATAATCCAGGGTAAATCCTGACAAAAGCAAAGCACGGTATCTATGAAAAACTAACCCCTCAGAGGAGAACAACAGATAAAGGGCCAGGCCTACCTGACCCTGCAGGATAGGTAAGGTTAGTCTGGCAACAGGGGTATTTGGGAACTGCCCATCTCCTGCTAGAAGAGCTAGAGAAGACCCCTTCCAGAGAGACCACCAAGAGAGGAGAGCAGTAGGTGCTAATGATGAAGAATATTTTAATCAGGGGCGCCTGGGTGGCTCAGTGGATTAAGCCTCTGCCTTCGGCTCGGGCCATGATCTCAGTGTCCTGGGATTGAGCCCCGCATCGGGCTCTTTGCTCAGCAGGAGCCTGCTTTTCTATCTCTCTCTGCCTGACTCTCCGCCTACTTGTGATTTCTCTCTCTGTCAAATAAATACAGAAAATCTTTAAAAAAAAAAAAAGAATATTTTAATCAGCAGAGATGGTCAAAATGACAAAGTTCCATGATCAGAGTAAACATATGGGATTTAAAAATAAAAAATAAAAAAATTTTTTTGAAAGGACTTTTCTTTAAAGGAATTTAAACAAAAGACCTTTTTAAGAGACAGTTGGCTGTTTAAACCCAAAGTACAACTCACTGAGAGAATCGCCGCATTATTTATTGGGGTAGAAAGGACCTGGAATGTAGAAAGACCCATTCTGCAGAGGAAAAAATAGAATCACTAACAGGCCTCATGCCTTGCACAGCCAGTGGCTAGAATACCTACCCCATCATACCCTGTGCTAGAAGGCCACTAGAACCATTTCAACTATGTTAGTTTTTCTTGGAAGCCAACAAGTGTTTGCCCAGTTAAGAGCGCGGTAACAATCAGTCAAGTTATGTTATAATGATTGTCGATATCCTTAAAAGCCTTGTCAAGTTCCTTTTTGAGTAACCCTCACCCCACCCTTAGAGAAATTTATCTGTGGTTCACCTCTTTGAAGTACCTCATTGTTGTTCCACATTTACCATAGACGAAAAACAAACAAACAAACAAAAAAAGCTTTTTATTAACAAAGTGTTCAGAAGGGGGCGCCACTGTAAACAATGAGAGTTTTCGCTGCCCGGACAATTTTGTTGCAGAAACAGCTGAAAGCAATCAGGTCAGACAGAGCCAAGGGCTGGAGGGATTTTTAAAATGACAAAAACCGAACCAAATCTAACCAAAACAAAAATCAAAACCAATGGCCAAGATTTCAAGTTTGCTACTAAAGGTATGACATTCTCCTAAGACATGCGAGTGACTTGATCACTTTATTTATATATTTATATTTGAAGAAGAAGGAACTATTTGATGCAGCAAATCCACGTTGGTTAAAAATTACCAGATATGGGGGCTCCTGGGTGGCTCAGTGGTTTAGGCCTCTGCCTTCGGCTCAGGTCATGATTTCAGGGTCCTGGAATGGAGCCCCACATCGGGCTCTCTGCTCAGCGGGGAGCCTGCTTCCCCCCTCTCTCTCTGCCTCCCTCTCTACCTACTTGTGATCTGTCTGTCAAATGGGTAAATAAGATCTTTAAATAAAGAATTACTAGATGTGAAATACATCGAGGGTATGGGAAGGAAAATGATTTCACCTGATCTGACTAGGAAGTGGTTGAAGCCTGAATTAAAGTGCCACAAAAAGAGTAGAGACCTGGGAAATATATGGGGTAAAAATCCCTAGAAAAACAGCAATAATAACTGGCTGCTCTTTATTGATCCAGATCCTGCGGTAGGCAAAGAAGAGCTGGTTTTAGCCAGAGGATGATCTCCGTTTGTCTTCATGATCTGGCATTTCCTGCAAGCCAGGCATGGGGCTCTGCACTAGAGCTGCAAATGCTGGGGGCCCTCATTGTCCCTTTTCTCTTCTCAGGGGGACAACGGGCATGTCCATGGTGCAGTGTGACAGGCTTTACCACAGGGAGATAATAGACTGCCAAGGGTAGGTGGGAGCTGGGAAAAGCCACTTAGGAACAGATTTTCAAGGGAGGTGATAGACAAGGGCAAAGCGAAGAATGAGGATGAGTGTGTCAAGTTTCAGAGTGCCAGGAGGCAGCACAGTGCATTCGGGAAACTACAGCAAGTTCATGACAACCGACAGCTGATCTGGCAGCGTCACCTGTGGATGGAGGCTGAGCCCCGGGGTTAACACTGGGGGTGAGATCGTTTGTATACTATGGCGAGGAGGTGAGGTACTACACTGTGGGGGCACAGGGAGCTACCGGAGGATTTCAAATATCAGAATCGTAACCATAATAGAGTATTTCATTGCATCCTAGCTTTCATCAAGTGTAAGATGCACTATAGTTTATGTTCGACTAAGAAAGAGAAATGCTGTCAGTTAAAGTAGGATATGTCATCAAGTGCAAGGTGAGTGCCACCTTAAGAGATATTAAAATGGGGGGGGGGACAAATCTTAGAACAAGTAAATTGTGGTAGTAGAATAATTAAGAAAGATCCAACACTTGGATCAACTAAAGAAGTGATTATTGCTTAGCATGTGCCCCAAACTATATTAAGTCCTAGAACAAGAGACGTGCTCATCTTGAAGCCTTGCAGCTGTTAGACCCAAGGTACAGAGGGCAGTAGCCAACGACCAGCAGGCTCCAAGTGCCATGTGAAGACTCTAAGAGCAACTGCCTTTGAAAGAGAAAACGGTTGACAGTGGGCTTTCTGAGGTAGAGAATTACTAGCTGGGAAAGTAGTAAAATTGACACAGAATCGGAATTGATGCCCCTACATGACAGAGTTGGTGAAACTTCCCTTCTCAGAGATCTTGAGGCACCTCAGAAATGAATTTTTCATTTTGGACAGAACATTCAGGATAAATATGATCTGTTTGAATTCCTGGTTTCTCATTAGGACAGTTTCTTAGGCTTCACTGGCAGAAGAAAAGGGTTTTGATAATCCAGGGGAAATCCTGACAAAAGCAAAGCACGGTATCTATGAAAAACTAACCCCTCAGAGGAGAACAACAGATAAAGGGCCAGGCCTACCTGACCCTGCAGGATAGGTAAGGTTAGTCTGGCAACAGGGGTATTTGGGAACTGCCCATCTCCTGCTAGAAGAGCTAGAGAAGACCCCTTCCAGAGAGACCACCAAGAGAGGAGAGCAGTAGGTGCTAATGATGAAGAATATTTTAATCAGGGGCGCCTGGGTGGCTCAGTGGATTAAGCCTCTGCCTTCGGCTCGGGCCATGATCTCAGTGTCCTGGGATTGAGCCCCGCATCGGGCTCTTTGCTCAGCAGGAGCCTGCTTTTCTATCTCTCTCTGCCTGACTCTCCGCCTACTTGTGATTTCTCTCTCTGTCAAATAAATACAGAAAATCTTTAAAAAAAAAAAAAGAATATTTTAATCAGCAGAGATGGTCAAAATGACAAAGTTCCATGATCAGAGTAAACATATGGGATTTAAAAATAAAAAATAAAAAAATTTTTTTGAAAGGACTTTTCTTTAAAGGAATTTAAACAAAAGACCTTTTTAAGAGACAGTTGGCTGTTTAAACCCAAAGTACAACTCACTGAGAGAATCGCCGCATTATTTATTGGGGTAGAAAGGACCTGGAATGTAGAAAGACCCATTCTGCAGAGGAAAAAATAGAATCACTAACAGGCCTCATGCCTTGCACAGCCAGTGGCTAGAATACCTACCCCATCATACCCTGTGCTAGAAGGCCACTAGAACCATTTCAACTATGTTAGTTTTTCTTGGAAGCCAACAAGTGTTTGCCCAGTTAAGAGCGCGGTAACAATCAGTCACGTTATGTTATAATGATTGTCGATATCCTTAAAAGCCTTGTCAAGTTCCTTTTTGAGTAACCCTCACCCCACCCTTAGAGAAATTTATCTGTGGTTCACCTCTTTGAAGTACCTCATTGTTGTTCCACATTTACCATAGACGAAAAACAAACAAACAAACAAAAAAAAGCTTTTTATTAACAAAATGTTCAGATAGGGGCGCCACTGTAAACAATGAGAGTTTTCGCTGCCCGGACAATTTTGTTGCAGAAACAGCTGAAAGCAATCAGGTCAGACAGAGCCAAGGGCTGGAGGGATTTTTAAAATGACAAAAACCGAACCAAATCTAACCAAAACAAAAATCAAAACCAATGGCCAAGATTTCAAGTTTGCTACTAAAGGTATGACATTCTCCTAAGACATGCGAGTGACTTGATCACTTTATTTATATATTTATATTTGAAGAAGAAGGAACTATTTGATGCAGCAAATCCACGTTGGTTAAAAATTACCAGATATGGGGGCTCCTGGGTGGCTCAGTGGTTTAGGCCTCTGCCTTCGGCTCAGGTCATGATTTCAGGGTCCTGGAATGGAGCCCCACATCGGGCTCTCTGCTCAGCGGGGAGCCTGCTTCCCCCCTCTCTCTCTGCCTCCCTCTCTACCTACTTGTGATCTGTCTGTCAAATGGGTAAATAAGATCTTTAAATAAAGAATTACTAGATGTGAAATACATCGAGGGTATGGGAAGGAAAATGATTTCACCTGATCTGACTAGGAAGTGGTTGAAGCCTGAATTAAAGTGCCACAAAAAGAGTAGAGACCTGGGAAATATATGGGGTAAAAATCCCTAGAAAAACAGCAATAATAACTGGCTGCTCTTTATTGATCCAGATCCTGCGGTAGGCAAAGAAGAGCTGGTTTTAGCCAGAGGATGATCTCCGTTTGTCTTCATGATCTGGCATTTCCTGCAAGCCAGGCATGGGGCTCTGCACTAGAGCTGCAAATGCTGGGGGCCCTCATTGTCCCTTTTCTCTTCTCAGGGGGACAACGGGCATGTCCATGGTGCAGTGTGACAAGCTTTACCACAGGGAGATAATAGACTGCCAAGGGTAGGTGGGAGCTGGGAAAAGCCACTTAGGAACAGATTTTCAAGGGAGGTGATAGACAAGGGCAAAGCGAAGAATGAGGATGAGTGTGTCAAGTTTCAGAGTGCCAGGAGGCAGCACAGTGCATTCGGGAAACTACAGCAAGTTCATGACAACCGACAGCTGATCTGGCAGCGTCACCTGTGGATGGAGGCTGAGCCCCGGGGTTAACACTGGGGGTGAGATCGTTTGTATACTATGGCGAGGAGGTGAGGTACTACACTGTGGGGGCACAGGGAGCTACCGGAGGATTTCAAATATCAGAATCGTAACCATAATAGAGTATTTCATTGCATCCTAGCTTTCATCAAGTGTAAGATGCACTATAGTTTATGTTCGACTAAGAAAGAGAAATGCTGTCAGTTAAAGTAGGATATGTCATCAAGTGCAAGGTGAGTGCCACCTTAAGAGATATTAAAATGGGGGGGGACAAATCTTAGAACAAGTAAATTGTGGTAGTAGAATAATTAAGAAAGATCCAACACTTGGATCAACTAAAGAAGTGATTATTGCTTAGCATGTGCCCCAAACTATATTAAGTCCTAGAACAAGAGACGTGCTCATCTTGAAGCCTTGCAGCTGTTAGACCCAAGGTACAGAGGGCAGTAGCCAACGACCAGCAGGCTCCAAGTGCCATGTGAAGACTCTAAGAGCAACTGCCTTTGAAAGAGAAAACGGTTGACAGTGGGCTTTCTGAGGTAGAGAATTACTAGCTGGGAAAGTAGTAAAATTGACACAGAATCGGAATTGATGCCCCTACATGACAGAGTTGGTGAAACTTCCCTTCTCAGAGATCTTGAGGCACCTCAGAAATGAATTTTTCATTTTGGACAGAACATTCAGGATAAATATGATCTGTTTGAATTCCTGGTTTCTCATTAGGACAGTTTCTTAGGCTTCACTGGCAGAAGAAAAGGGTTTTGATAATCCAGGGTAAATCCTGACAAAAGCAAAGCACGGTATCTATGAAAAACTAACCCCTCAGAGGAGAACAACAGATAAAGGGCCAGGCCTACCTGACCCTGCAGGATAGGTAAGGTTAGTCTGGCAACAGGGGTATTTGGGAACTGCCCATCTCCTGCTAGAAGAGCTAGAGAAGACCCCTTCCAGAGAGACCACCAAGAGAGGAGAGCAGTAGGTGCTAATGATGAAGAATATTTTAATCAGGGGCGCCTGGGTGGCTCAGTGGATTAAGCCTCTGCCTTCGGCTCGGCCATGATCTCAGTGTCCTGGGATTGAGCCCCGCATCGGGCTCTTTGCTCAGCAGGAGCCTGCTTTTCTATCTCTCTCTGCCTGACTCTCCGCCTACTTGTGATTTCTCTCTCTGTCAAATAAATACAGAAAATCTTTAAAAAAAAAAAAAGAATATTTTAATCAGCAGAGATGGTCAAAATGACAAAGTTCTATGATCAGAGTAAACATATGGGATTTAAAAATAAAAAATAAAAAAATTTTTTGAAAGGACTTTTCTTTAAAGGAATTTAAACAAAAGACCTTTTTAAGAGACAGTTGGCTGTTTAAACCCAAAGTACAACTCACTGAGAGAATCGCCGCATTATTTATTGGGGTAGAAAGGACCTGGAATGTAGAAAGACCCATTCTGCAGAGGAAAAAATAGAATCACTAACAGGCCTCATGCCTTGCACAGCCAGTGGCTAGAATACCTACCCCATCATACCCTGTGCTAGAAGGCCACTAGAACCATTTCAACTATGTTAGTTTTTCTTGGAAGCCAACAAGTGTTTGCCCAGTTAAGAGCGCGGTAACAATCAGTCAAGTTATGTTATAATGATTGTCGATATCCTTAAAAGCCTTGTCAAGTTCCTTTTTGAGTAACCCTCACCCCACCCTTAGAGAAATTTATCTGTGGTTCACCTCTTTGAAGTACCTCATTGTTGTTCCACATTTACCATAGACGAAAAACAAACAAACAAACAAAAAAAGCTTTTTATTAACAAAGTGTTCAGAAGGGGGCGCCACTGTAAACAATGAGAGTTTTCGCTGCCCGGACAATTTTGTTGCAGAAACAGCTGAAAGCAATCAGGTCACACAGAGCCAAGGGCTGGAGGGATTTTTAAAATGACAAAAACCGAACCAAATCTAACCAAAACAAAAATCAAAACCAATGGCCAAGATTTCAAGTTTGCTACTAAAGGTATGACATTCTCCTAAGACATGCGAGTGACTTGATCACTTTATTTATATATTTATATTTGAAGAAGAAGGAACTATTTGATGCAGCAAATCCACGTTGGTTAAAAATTACCAGATATGGGGGCTCCTGGGTGGCTCAGTGGTTTAGGCCTCTGCCTTCGGCTCAGGTCATGATTTCAGGGTCCTGGAATGGAGCCCCACATCGGGCTCTCTGCTCAGCGGGGAGCCTGCTTCCCCCCTCTCTCTCTGCCTCCCTCTCTACCTACTTGTGATCTGTCTGTCAAATGGGTAAATAAGATCTTTAAATAAAGAATTACTAGATGTGAAATACATCGAGGGTATGGGAAGGAAAATGATTTCACCTGATCTGACTAGGAAGTGGTTGAAGCCTGAATTAAAGTGCCACAAAAAGAGTAGAGACCTGGGAAATATATGGGGTAAAAATCCCTAGAAAAACAGCAATAATAACTGGCTGCTCTTTATTGATCCAGATCCTGCGGTAGGCAAAGAAGAGCTGGTTTTAGCCAGAGGATGATCTCCGTTTGTCTTCATGATCTGGCATTTCCTGCAAGCCAGGCATGGGGCTCTGCACTAGAGCTGCAAATGCTGGGGGCCCTCATTGTCCCTTTTCTCTTCTCAGGGGGACAACGGGCATGTCCATGGTGCAGTGTGACAGGCTTTACCACAGGGAGATAATAGACTGCCAAGGGTAGGTGGGAGCTGGGAAAAGCCACTTAGGAACAGATTTTCAAGGGAGGTGATAGACAAGGGCAAAGCGAAGAATGAGGATGAGTGTGTCAAGTTTCAGAGTGCCAGGAGGCAGCACAGTGCATTCGGGAAACTACAGCAAGTTCATGACAACCGACAGCTGATCTGGCAGCGTCACCTGTGGATGGAGGCTGAGCCCCGGGGTTAACACTGGGGGTGAGATCGTTTGTATACTATGGCGAGGAGGTGAGGTACTACACTGTGGGGGCACAGGGAGCTACCGGAGGATTTCAAATATCAGAATCGTAACCATAATAGAGTATTTCATTGCATCCTAGCTTTCATCAAGTGTAAGATGCACTATAGTTTATGTTCGACTAAGAAAGAGAAATGCTGTCAGTTAAAGTAGGATATGTCATCAAGTGCAAGGTGAGTGCCACCTTAAGAGATATTAAAATGGGGGGGGGGACAAATCTTAGAACAAGTAAATTGTGGTAGTAGAATAATTAAGAAAGATCCAACACTTGGATCAACTAAAGAAGTGATTATTGCTTAGCATGTGCCCCAAACTATATTAAGTCCTAGAACAAGAGACGTGCTCATCTTGAAGCCTTGCAGCTGTTAGACCCAAGGTACAGAGGGCAGTAGCCAACGACCAGCAGACTCCAAGTGCCATGTGAAGACTCTAAGAGCAACTGCCTTTGAAAGAGAAAACGGTTGACAGTGGGCTTTCTGAGGTAGAGAATTACTAGCTGGGAAAGTAGTAAAATTGACACAGAATCGGAATTGATGCCCCTACATGACAGAGTTGGTGAAACTTCCCTTCTCAGAGATCTTGAGGCACCTCAGAAATGAATTTTTCATTTTGGACAGAACATTCAGGATAAATATGATCTGTTTGAATTCCTGGTTTCTCATTAGGACAGTTTCTTAGGCTTCACTGGCAGAAGAAAAGGGTTTTGATAATCCAGGGGAAATCCTGACAAAAGCAAAGCACGGTATCTATGAAAAACTAACCCCTCAGAGGAGAACAACAGATAAAGGGCCAGGCCTACCTGACCCTGCAGGATAGGTAAGGTTAGTCTGGCAACAGGGGTATTTGGGAACTGCCCATCTCCTGCTAGAAGAGCTAGAGAAGACCCCTTCCAGAGAGACCACCAAGAGAGGAGAGCAGTAGGTGCTAATGATGAAGAATATTTTAATCAGGGGCGCCTGGGTGGCTCAGTGGATTAAGCCTCTGCCTTCGGCTCGGGCCATGATCTCAGTGTCCTGGGATTGAGCCCCGCATCGGGCTCTTTGCTCAGCAGGAGCCTGCTTTTCTATCTCTCTCTGCCTGACTCTCCGCCTACTTGTGATTTCTCTCTCTGTCAAATAAATACAGAAAATCTTTAAAAAAAAAAAAAGAATATTTTAATCAGCAGAGATGGTCAAAATGAAAAAGTTCCATGATCAGAGTAAACATATGGGATTTAAAAATAAAAAATAAAAAAATTTTTTTGAAAGGACTTTTCTTTAAAGGAATTTAAACAAAAGACCTTTTTAAGAGACAGTTGGCTGTTTAAACCCAAAGTACAACTCACTGAGAGAATCGCCGCATTATTTATTGGGGTAGAAAGGACCTGGAATGTAGAAAGACCCATTCTGCAGAGGAAAAAATAGAATCACTAACAGGCCTCATGCCTTGCACAGCCAGTGGCTAGAATACCTACCCCATCATACCCTGTGCTAGAAGGCCACTAGAACCATTTCAACTATGTTAGTTTTTCTTGGAAGCCAACAAGTGTTTGCCCAGTTAAGAGCGCGGTAACAATCAGTCAAGTTATGTTATAATGATTGTCGATATCCTTAAAAGCCTTGTCAAGTTCCTTTTTGAGTAACCCTCACCCCACCCTTAGAGAAATTTATCTGTGGTTCACCTCTTTGAAGTACCTCATTGTTGTTCCACATTTACCATAGACGAAAAACAAACAAACAAACAAAAAAAGCTTTTTATTAACAAAGTGTTCAGAAGGGGGCGCCACTGTAAACAATGAGAGTTTTCGCTGCCCGGACAATTTTGTTGCAGAAACAGCTGAAAGCAATCAGGTCACACAGAGCCAAGGGCTGGAGGGATTTTTAAAATGACAAAAACCGAACCAAATCTAACCAAAACAAAAATCAAAACCAATGGCCAAGATTTCAAGTTTGCTACTAAAGGTATGACATTCTCCTAAGACATGCGAGTGACTTGATCACTTTATTTATATATTTATATTTGAAGAAGAAGGAACTATTTGATGCAGCAAATCCACGTTGGTTAAAAATTACCAGATATGGGGGCTCCTGGGTGGCTCAGTGGTTTAGGCCTCTGCCTTCGGCTCAGGTCATGATTTCAGGGTCCTGGAATGGAGCCCCACATCGGGCTCTCTGCTCAGCGGGGAGCCTGCTTCCCCCCTCTCTCTCTGCCTCCCTCTCTACCTACTTGTGATCTGTCTGTCAAATGGGTAAATAAGATCTTTAAATAAAGAATTACTAGATGTGAAATACATCGAGGGTATGGGAAGGAAAATGATTTCACCTGATCTGACTAGGAAGTGGTTGAAGCCTGAATTAAAGTGCCACAAAAAGAGTAGAGACCTGGGAAATATATGGGGTAAAAATCCCTAGAAAAACAGCAATAATAACTGGCTGCTCTTTATTGATCCAGATCCTGCGGTAGGCAAAGAAGAGCTGGTTTTAGCCAGAGGATGATCTCCGTTTGTCTTCATGATCTGGCATTTCCTGCAAGCCAGGCATGGGGCTCTGCACTAGAGCTGCAAATGCTGGGGGCCCTCATTGTCCCTTTTCTCTTCTCAGGGGGACAACGGGCATGTCCATGGTGCAGTGTGACAGGCTTTACCACAGGGAGATAATAGACTGCCAAGGGTAGGTGGGAGCTGGGAAAAGCCACTTAGGAACAGATTTTCAAGGGAGGTGATAGACAAGGGCAAAGCGAAGAATGAGGATGAGTGTGTCAAGTTTCAGAGTGCCAGGAGGCAGCACAGTGCATTCGGGAAACTACAGCAAGTTCATGACAACCGACAGCTGATCTGGCAGCGTCACCTGTGGATGGAGGCTGAGCCCCGGGGTTAACACTGGGGGTGAGATCGTTTGTATACTATGGCGAGGAGGTGAGGTACTACACTGTGGGGGCACAGGGAGCTACCGGAGGATTTCAAATATCAGAATCGTAACCATAATAGAGTATTTCATTGCATCCTAGCTTTCATCAAGTGTAAGATGCACTATAGTTTATGTTCGACTAAGAAAGAGAAATGCTGTCAGTTAAAGTAGGATATGTCATCAAGTGCAAGGTGAGTGCCACCTTAAGAGATATTAAAATGGGGGGGGGGACAAATCTTAGAACAAGTAAATTGTGGTAGTAGAATAATTAAGAAAGATCCAACACTTGGATCAACTAAAGAAGTGATTATTGCTTAGCATGTGCCCCAAACTATATTAAGTCCTAGAACAAGAGACGTGCTCATCTTGAAGCCTTGCAGCTGTTAGACCCAAGGTACAGAGGGCAGTAGCCAACGACCAGCAGACTCCAAGTGCCATGTGAAGACTCTAAGAGCAACTGCCTTTGAAAGAGAAAACGGTTGACAGTGGGCTTTCTGAGGTAGAGAATTACTAGCTGGGAAAGTAGTAAAATTGACACAGAATCGGAATTGATGCCCCTACATGACAGAGTTGGTGAAACTTCCCTTCTCAGAGATCTTGAGGCACCTCAGAAATGAATTTTTCATTTTGGACAGAACATTCAGGATAAATATGATCTGTTTGAATTCCTGGTTTCTCATTAGGACAGTTTCTTAGGCTTCACTGGCAGAAGAAAAGGGTTTTGATAATCCAGGGGAAATCCTGACAAAAGCAAAGCACGGTATCTATGAAAAACTAACCCCTCAGAGGAGAACAACAGATAAAGGGCCAGGCCTACCTGACCCTGCAGGATAGGTAAGGTTAGTCTGGCAACAGGGGTATTTGGGAACTGCCCATCTCCTGCTAGAAGAGCTAGAGAAGACCCCTTCCAGAGAGACCACCAAGAGAGGAGAGCAGTAGGTGCTAATGATGAAGAATATTTTAATCAGGGGCGCCTGGGTGGCTCAGTGGATTAAGCCTCTGCCTTCGGCTCGGGCCATGATCTCAGTGTCCTGGGATTGAGCCCCGCATCGGGCTCTTTGCTCAGCAGGAGCCTGCTTTTCTATCTCTCTCTGCCTGACTCTCCGCCTACTTGTGATTTCTCTCTCTGTCAAATAAATACAGAAAATCTTTAAAAAAAAAAAAAGAATATTTTAATCAGCAGAGATGGTCAAAATGAAAAAGTTCCATGATCAGAGTAAACATATGGGATTTAAAAATAAAAAATAAAAAAATTTTTTTGAAAGGACTTTTCTTTAAAGGAATTTAAACAAAAGACCTTTTTAAGAGACAGTTGGCTGTTTAAACCCAAAGTACAACTCACTGAGAGAATCGCCGCATTATTTATTGGGGTAGAAAGGACCTGGAATGTAGAAAGACCCATTCTGCAGAGGAAAAAATAGAATCACTAACAGGCCTCATGCCTTGCACAGCCAGTGGCTAGAATACCTACCCCATCATACCCTGTGCTAGAAGGCCACTAGAACCATTTCAACTATGTTAGTTTTTCTTGGAAGCCAACAAGTGTTTGCCCAGTTAAGAGCGCGGTAACAATCAGTCAAGTTATGTTATAATGATTGTCGATATCCTTAAAAGCCTTGTCAAGTTCCTTTTTGAGTAACCCTCACCCCACCCTTAGAGAAATTTATCTGTGGTTCACCTCTTTGAAGTACCTCATTGTTGTTCCACATTTACCATAGACGAAAAACAAACAAACAAACAAAAAAAGCTTTTTATTAACAAAGTGTTCAGAAGGGGGCGCCACTGTAAACAATGAGAGTTTTCGCTGCCCGGACAATTTTGTTGCAGAAACAGCTGAAAGCAATCAGGTCAGACAGAGCCAAGGGCTGGAGGGATTTTTAAAATGACAAAAACCGAACCAAATCTAACCAAAACAAAAATCAAAACCAATGGCCAAGATTTCAAGTTTGCTACTAAAGGTATGACATTCTCCTAAGACATGCGAGTGACTTGATCACTTTATTTATATATTTATATTTGAAGAAGAAGGAACTATTTGATGCAGCAAATCCACGTTGGTTAAAAATTACCAGATATGGGGGCTCCTGGGTGGCTCAGTGGTTTAGGCCTCTGCCTTCGGCTCAGGTCATGATTTCAGGGTCCTGGAATGGAGCCCCACATCGGGCTCTCTGCTCAGCGGGGAGCCTGCTTCCCCCCTCTCTCTCTGCCTCCCTCTCTACCTACTTGTGATCTGTCTGTCAAATGGGTAAATAAGATCTTTAAATAAAGAATTACTAGATGTGAAATACATCGAGGGTATGGGAAGGAAAATGATTTCACCTGATCTGACTAGGAAGTGGTTGAAGCCTGAATTAAAGTGCCACAAAAAGAGTAGAGACCTGGGAAATATATGGGGTAAAAATCCCTAGAAAAACAGCAATAATAACTGGCTGCTCTTTATTGATCCAGATCCTGCGGTAGGCAAAGAAGAGCTGGTTTTAGCCAGAGGATGATCTCCGTTTGTCTTCATGATCTGGCATTTCCTGCAAGCCAGGCATGGGGCTCTGCACTAGAGCTGCAAATGCTGGGGGCCCTCATTGTCCCTTTTCTCTTCTCAGGGGGACAACGGGCATGTCCATGGTGCAGTGTGACAGGCTTTACCACAGGGAGATAATAGACTGCCAAGGGTAGGTGGGAGCTGGGAAAAGCCACTTAGGAACAGATTTTCAAGGGAGGTGATAGACAAGGGCAAAGCGAAGAATGAGGATGAGTGTGTCAAGTTTCAGAGTGCCAGGAGGCAGCACAGTGCATTCGGGAAACTACAGCAAGTTCATGACAACCGACAGCTGATCTGGCAGCGTCACCTGTGGATGGAGGCTGAGCCCCGGGGTTAACACTGGGGGTGAGATCGTTTGTATACTATGGCGAGGAGGTGAGGTACTACACTGTGGGGGCACAGGGAGCTACCGGAGGATTTCAAATATCAGAATCGTAACCATAATAGAGTATTTCATTGCATCCTAGCTTTCATCAAGTGTAAGATGCACTATAGTTTATGTTCGACTAAGAAAGAGAAATGCTGTCAGTTAAAGTAGGATATGTCATCAAGTGCAAGGTGAGTGCCACCTTAAGAGATATTAAAATGGGGGGGGGGGACAAATCTTAGAACAAGTAAATTGTGGTAGTAGAATAATTAAGAAAGATCCAACACTTGGATCAACTAAAGAAGTGATTATTGCTTAGCATGTGCCCCAAACTATATTAAGTCCTAGAACAAGAGACGTGCTCATCTTGAAGCCTTGCAGCTGTTAGACCCAAGGTACAGAGGGCAGTAGCCAACGACCAGCAGGCTCCAAGTGCCATGTGCAGACTCTAAGAGCAACTGCCTTTGAAAGAGAAAACGGTTGACAGTGGGCTTTCTGAGGTAGAGAATTACTAGCTGGGAAAGTAGTAAAATTGACACAGAATCGGAATTGATGCCCCTACATGACAGAGTTGGTGAAACTTCCCTTCTCAGAGATCTTGAGGCACCTCAGAAATGAATTTTTCATTTTGGACAGAACATTCAGGATAAATATGATCTGTTTGAATTCCTGGTTTCTCATTAGGACAGTTTCTTAGGCTTCACTGGCAGAAGAAAAGGGTTTTGATAATCCAGGGGAAATCCTGACAAAAGCAAAGCACGGTATCTATGAAAAACTAACCCCTCAGAGGAGAACAACAGATAAAGGGCCAGGCCTACCTGACCCTGCAGGATAGGTAAGGTTAGTCTGGCAACAGGGGTATTTGGGAACTGCCCATCTCCTGCTAGAAGAGCTAGAGAAGACCCCTTCCAGAGAGACCACCAAGAGAGGAGAGCAGTAGGTGCTAATGATGAAGAATATTTTAATCAGGGGCGCCTGGGTGGCTCAGTGGATTAAGCCTCTGCCTTCGGCTCGGGCCATGATCTCAGTGTCCTGGGATTGAGCCCCGCATCGGGCTCTTTGCTCAGCAGGAGCCTGCTTTTCTATCTCTCTCTGCCTGACTCTCCGCCTACTTGTGATTTCTCTCTCTGTCAAATAAATACAGAAAATCTTAAAAAAAAAAAAAAGAATATTTTAATCAGCAGAGATGGTCAAAATGACAAAGTTCCATGATCAGAGTAAACATATGGGATTTAAAAATAAAAAATAAAAAAATTTTTTTGAAAGGACTTTTCTTTAAAGGAATTTAAACAAAAGACCTTTTTAAGAGACAGTTGGCTGTTTAAACCCAAAGTACAACTCACTGAGAGAATCGCCGCATTATTTATTGGGGTAGAAAGGACCTGGAATGTAGAAAGACCCATTCTGCAGAGGAAAAAATAGAATCACTAACAGGCCTCATGCCTTGCACAGCCAGTGGCTAGAATACCTACCCCATCATACCCTGTGCTAGAAGGCCACTAGAACCATTTCAACTATGTTAGTTTTTCTTGGAAGCCAACAAGTGTTTGCCCAGTTAAGAGCGCGGTAACAATCAGTCACGTTATGTTATAATGATTGTCGATATCCTTAAAAGCCTTGTCAAGTTCCTTTTTGAGTAACCCTCACCCCACCCTTAGAGAAATTTATCTGTGGTTCACCTCTTTGAAGTACCTCATTGTTGTTCCACATTTACCATAGACGAAAAACAAACAAACAAACAAAAAAAAGCTTTTTATTAACAAAATGTTCAGATAGGGGCGCCACTGTAAACAATGAGAGTTTTCGCTGCCCGGACAATTTTGTTGCAGAAACAGCTGAAAGCAATCAGGTCAGACAGAGCCAAGGGCTGGAGGGATTTTTAAAATGACAAAAACCGAACCAAATCTAACCAAAACAAAAATCAAAACCAATGGCCAAGATTTCAAGTTTGCTACTAAAGGTATGACATTCTCCTAAGACATGCGAGTGACTTGATCACTTTATTTATATATTTATATTTGAAGAAGAAGGAACTATTTGATGCAGCAAATCCACGTTGGTTAAAAATTACCAGATATGGGGGCTCCTGGGTGGCTCAGTGGTTTAGGCCTCTGCCTCGGCTCAGGTCATGATTTCAGGGTCCTGGAATGGAGCCCCACATCGGGCTCTCTGCTCAGCGGGGAGCCTGCTTCCCCCCTCTCTCTCTGCCTCCCTCTCTACCTACTTGTGATCTGTCTGTCAAATGGGTAAATAAGATCTTTAAATAAAGAATTACTAGATGTGAAATACATCGAGGGTATGGGAAGGAAAATGATTTCACCTGATCTGACTAGGAAGTGGTTGAAGCCTGAATTAAAGTGCCACAAAAAGAGTAGAGACCTGGGAAATATATGGGGTAAAAATCCCTAGAAAAACAGCAATAATAAATGGCTGCTCTTTATTGATCCAGATCCTGCGGTAGGCAAAGAAGAGCTGGTTTTAGGCAGAGGATGATCTCCGTTTGTCTTCATGATCTGGCATTTCCTGCAAGCCAGGCATGGGGCTCTGCACTAGAGCTGCAAATGCTGGGGGCCCTCATTGTCCCTTTTCTCTTCTCAGGGGGACAACGGGCATGTCCATGGTGCAGTGTGACAGGCTTTACCACAGGGAGATAATAGACTGCCAAGGGTAGGTGGGAGCTGGGAAAAGCCACTTAGGAACAGATTTTCAAGGGAGGTGATAGACAAGGGCAAAGCGAAGAATGAGGATGAGTGTGTCAAGTTTCAGAGTGCCAGGAGGCAGCACAGTGCATTCGGGAAACTACAGCAAGTTCATGACAACCGACAGCTGATCTGGCAGCGTCACCTGTGGATGGAGGCTGAGCCCCGGGGTTAACACTGGGGGTGAGATCGTTTGTATACTATGGCGAGGAGGTGAGGTACTACACTGTGGGGGCACAGGGAGCTACCGGAGGATTTCAAATATCAGAATCGTAACCATAATAGAGTATTTCATTGCATCCTAGCTTTCATCAAGTGTAAGATGCACTATAGTTTATGTTCGACTAAGAAAGAGAAATGCTGTCAGTTAAAGTAGGATATGTCATCAAGTGCAAGGTGAGTGCCACCTTAAGAGATATTAAAATGGGGGGGGGGGACAAATCTTAGAACAAGTAAATTGTGGTAGTAGAATAATTAAGAAAGATCCAACACTTGGATCCACTAAAGAAGTGATTATTGCTTAGCATGTGCCCCAAACTATATTAAGTCCTAGAACAAGAGACGTGCTCATCTTGAAGCCTTGCAGCTGTTAGACCCAAGGTACAGAGGGCAGTAGCCAACGACCAGCAGGCTCCAAGTGCCATGTGAAGACTCTAAGAGCAACTGCCTTTGAAAGAGAAAACGGTTGACAGTGGGCTTTCTGAGGTAGAGAATTACTAGCTGGGAAAGTAGTAAAATTGACACAGAATCGGAATTGATGCCCCTACATGACAGAGTTGGTGAAACTTCCCTTCTCAGAGATCTTGAGGCACCTCAGAAATGAATTTTTCATTTTGGACAGAACATTCAGGATAAATATGATCTGTTTGAATTCCTGGTTTCTCATTAGGACAGTTTCTTAGGCTTCACTGGCAGAAGAAAAGGGTTTTGATAATCCAGGGGAAATCCTGACAAAAGCAAAGCACGGTATCTATGAAAAACTAACCCCTCAGAGGAGAACAACAGATAAAGGGCCAGGCCTACCTGACCCTGCAGGATAGGTAAGGTTAGTCTGGCAACAGGGGTATTTGGGAACTGCCCATCTCCTGCTAGAAGAGCTAGAGAAGACCCCTTCCGGAGAGACCACCAAGAGAGGAGAGCAGTAGGTGCTAATGATGAAGAATATTTTAATCAGGGGCGCCTGGGTGGGTCAGTGGATTAAGCCTCTGCCTTCGGCTCGGGCCATGATCTCAGTGTCCTGGGATTGAGCCCCGCATCGGGCTCTTTGCTCAGCAGGAGCCTGCTTTTCTATCTCTCTCTGCCTGACTCTCCGCCTACTTGTGATTTCTCTCTCTGTCAAATAAATACAGAAAATCTCTAAAAAAAAAAAAAAGAATATTTTAATCAGCAGAGATGGTCAAAATGACAAAGTTCCATGATCAGAGTAAACATATGGGATTTAAAAATAAAAAATAAAAAAATTTTTTTGAAAGGACTTTTCTTTAAAGGAATTTAAACAAAAGACCTTTTTAAGAGACAGTTGGCTGTTTAAACCCAAAGTACAACTCACTGAGAGAATCGCCGCATTATTTATTGGGGTAGAAAGGACCTGGAATGTAGAAAGACCCATTCTGCAGAGGAAAAAATAGAATCACTAACAGGCCTCATGCCTTGCACAGCCAGTGGCTAGAATACCTACCCCATCATACCCTGTGCTAGAAGGCCACTAGAACCATTTCAACTATGTTAGTTTTTCTTGGAAGCCAACAAGTGTTTGCCCAGTTAAGAGCGCGGTAACAATCAGTCACGTTATGTTATAATGATTGTCGATATCCTTAAAAGCCTTGTCAAGTTCCTTTTTGAGTAACCCTCACCCCACCCTTAGAGAAATTTATCTGTGGTTCACCTCTTTGAAGTACCTCATTGTTGTTCCACATTTACCATAGCCGAAAAACAAACAAACAAAAAAAAAAAGCTTTTTATTAACGAAGTGGTCAGAAGGGGGCGCCACTGTAAACAATGAGAGTTTTCGCTGCCCGGACAATTTTGTTGCAGAAACAGCTGAAAGCAATCAGGTCAGACAGAGCCAAGGGCTGGAGGGATTTTTAAAATGACAAAAACCGAACCAAATCTAACCAAAACAAAAATCAAAACCAATGGCCAAGATTTCAAGTTTGCTACTAAAGGTATGACATTCTCCTAAGACATGCGAGTGACTTGATCACTTTATTTATATATTTATATTTGAAGAAGAAGGAACTATTTGATGCAGCAAATCCACGTTGGTTAAAAATTACCAGATATGGGGGCTCCTGGGTGGCTCAGTGGTTTAGGCCTCTGCCTTCGGCTCAGGTCATGATTTCAGGGTCCTGGAATGGAGCCCCACATCGGGCTCTCTGCTCAGCGGGGAGCCTGCTTCCCCCCTCTCTCTCTGCCTCCCTCTCTACCTACTTGTGATCTGTCTGTCAAATGGGTAAATAAGATCTTTAAATAAAGAATTACTAGATGTGAAATACATCGAGGTTATGGGAAGGAAAATGATTTCACCTGATCTGACTAGGAAGTGGTTGAAGCCTGAATTAAAGTGCCACAAAAAGAGTAGAGACCTGGGAAATATATGGGGTAAAAATCCCTAGAAAAACAGCAATAATAACTGGCTGCTCTTTATTGATCCAGATCCTGCGGTAGGCAAAGAAGAGCTGGTTTTAGCCAGAGGATGATCTCCGTTTGTCTTCATGATCTGGCATTTCCTGCAAGCCAGGCATGGGGCTCTGCACTAGAGCTGCAAATGCTGGGGGCCCTCATTGTCCCTTTTCTCTTCTCAGGGGGACAACGGGCATGTCCATGGTGCAGTGTGACAGGCTTTACCACAGGGAGATAATAGACTGCCAAGGGTAGGTGGGAGCTGGGAAAAGCCACTTAGGAACAGATTTTCAAGGGAGGTGATAGACAAGGGCAAAGCGAAGAATGAGGATGAGTGTGTCAAGTTTCAGAGTGCCAGGAGGCAGCACAGTGCATTCGGGAAACTACAGCAAGTTCATGACACCCGACAGCTGATCTGGCAGCGTCACCTGTGGATGGAGGCTGAGCCCCGGGGTTAACACTGGGGGTGAGATCGTTTGTATACTATGGCGAGGAGGTGAGGTACTACACTGTGGGGGCACAGGGAGCTACCGGAGGATTTCAAATATCAGAATCGTAACCATAATAGAGTATTTCATTGCATCCTAGCTTTCATCAAGTGTAAGATGCACTATAGTTTATGTTCGACTAAGAAAGAGAAATGCTGTCAGTTAAAGTAGGATATGTCATCAAGTGCAAGGTGAGTGCCACCTTAAGAGATATTAAAATGGGGGGGGGGGACAAATCTTAGAACAAGTAAATTGTGGTAGTAGAATAATTAAGAAAGATCCAACACTTGGATCAACTAAAGAAGTGATTATTGCTTACCATGTGCCCCAAACTATATTAAGTCCTAGAACAAGAGACGTGCTCATCTTGAAGCCTTGCAGCTGTTAGACCCAAGGTACAGAGGGCAGTAGCCAACGACCAGCAGGCTCCAAGTGCCATGTGCAGACTCTAAGAGCAACTGCCTTTGAAAGAGAAAACGGTTGACAGTGGGCTTTCTGAGGTAGAGAATTACTAGCTGGGAAAGTAGTAAAATTGACACAGAATCGGAATTGATGCCCCTACATGACAGAGTTGGTGAAACTTCCCTTCTCAGAGATCTTGAGGCACCTCAGAAATGAATTTTTCATTTTGGACAGAACATTCAGGATAAATATGATCTGTTTGAATTCCTGGTTTCTCATTAGGACAGTTTCTTAGGCTTCACTGGCAGAAGAAAAGGGTTTTGATAATCCAGGGTAAATCCTGACAAAAGCAAAGCACGGTATCTATGAAAAACTAACCCCTCAGAGGAGAACAACAGATAAAGGGCCAGGCCTACCTGACCCTGCAGGATAGGTAAGGTTAGTCTGGCAACAGGGGTATTTGGGAACTGCCCATCTCCTGCTAGAAGAGCTAGAGAAGACCCCTTCCGGAGAGACCACCGAGAGAGGAGAGCAGTAGGTGCTAATGATGAAGAATATTTTAATCAGGGGCGCCTGGGTGGCTCAGTGGATTAAGCCTCTGCCTTCGGCTCGGGCCATGATCTCAGTGTCCTGGGATTGAGCCCCGCATCGGGCTCTTTGCTCAGCAGGAGCCTGCTTTTCTATCTCTCTCTGCCTGACTCTCCGCCTACTTGTGATTTCTCTCTCTGTCAAATAAACACTGAAAATCTTTAAAAAAAAAAAAAGAATATTTTAATCAGCAGAGATGGTCAAAATGACAAAGTTCCATGATCAGAGTAAACATATGGGATTTAAAAATAAAAAATAAAAAAATTTTTTTGAAAGGACTTTTCTTTAAAGGAATTTAAACAAAAGACCTTTTTAAGAGACAGTTGGCTGTTTAAACCCAAAGTACAACTCACTGAGAGAATCGCCGCATTATTTATTGGGGTAGAAAGGACCTGGAATGTAGAAAGACCCATTCTGCAGAGGAAAAAATAGAATCACTAACAGGCCTCATGCCTTGCACAGCCAGTGGCTAGAATACCTACCCCATCATACCCTGTGCTAGAAGGCCACTAGAACCATTTCAACTATGTTAGTTTTTCTTGGAAGCCAACAAGTGTTTGCCCAGTTAAGAGCGCGGTAACAATCAGTCACGTTATGTTATAATGATTGTCGATATCTTTAAAAGCCTTGTCAAGTTCCTTTTTGAGTAACCCTCACCCCACCCTTAGAGAAATTTATCTGTGGTTCACCTCTTTGAAGTACCTCATTGTTGTTCCACATTTACCATAGCCGAAAAACAAACAAACAAAAAAAAAGCTTTTTATTAACAAAGTGTTCAGAAGGGGGCGCCACTGTAAACAATGAGAGTTTTCGCTGCCCGGACAATTTTGTTGCAGAAACAGCTGAAAGCAATCAGGTCACACAGAGCCAAGGGCTGGAGGGATTTTTAAAATGACAAAAACCGAACCAAATCTAACCAAAACAAAAATCAAAACCAATGGCCAAGATTTCAAGTTTGCTACTAAAGGTATGACATTCTCCTAAGACATGCGAGTGACTTGATCACTTTATTTATATATTTATATTTGAAGAAGAAGGAACTATTTGATGCAGCAAATCCACGTTGGTTAAAAATTACCAGATATGGGGGCTCCTGGGTGGCTCAGTGGTTTAGGCCTCTGCCTTCGGCTCAGGTCATGATTTCAGGGTCCTGGAATGGAGCCCCACATCGGGCTCTCTGCTCAGCGGGGAGCCTGCTTCCCCCCTCTCTCTCTGCCTCCCTCTCTACCTACTTGTGATCTGTCTGTCAAATGGGTAAATAAGATCTTTAAATAAAGAATTACTAGATGTGAAATACATCGAGGGTATGGGAAGGAAAATGATTTCACCTGATCTGACTAGGAAGTGGTTGAAGCCTGAATTAAAGTGCCACAAAAAGAGTAGAGACCTGGGAAATATATGGGGTAAAAATCCCTAGAAAAACAGCAATAATAACTGGCTGCTCTTTATTGATCCAGATCCTGCGGTAGGCAAAGAAGAGCTGGTTTTAGCCAGAGGATGATCTCCGTTTGTCTTCATGATCTGGCATTTCCTGCAAGCCAGGCATGGGGCTCTGCACTAGAGCTGCAAATGCTGGGGGCCCTCATTGTCCCTTTTCTCTTCTCAGGGGGACAACGGGCATGTCCATGGTGCAGTGTGACAGGCTTTACCACAGGGAGATAATAGACTGCCAAGGGTAGGTGGGAGCTGGGAAAAGCCACTTAGGAACAGATTTTCAAGGGAGGTGATAGACAAGGGCAAAGCGAAGAATGAGGATGAGTGTGTCAAGTTTCAGAGTGCCAGGAGGCAGCACAGTGCATTCGGGAAACTACAGCAAGTTCATGACAACCGACAGCTGATCTGGCAGCGTCACCTGTGGATGGAGGCTGAGCCCCGGGGTTAACACTGGGGGTGAGATCGTTTGTATACTATGGCGAGGAGGTGAGGTACTACACTGTGGGGGCACAGGGAGCTACCGGAGGATTTCAAATATCAGAATCGTAACCATAATAGAGTATTTCATTGCATCCTAGCTTTCATCAAGTGTAAGATGCACTATAGTTTATGTTCGACTAAGAAAGAGAAATGCTGTCAGTTAAAGTAGGATATGTCATCAAGTGCAAGGTGAGTGCCACCTTAAGAGATATTAAAATGGGGGGGGGGGACAAATCTTAGAACAAGTAAATTGTGGTAGTAGAATAATTAAGAAAGATCCAACACTTGGATCAACTAAAGATGTGATTATTGCTTACCATGTGCCCCAAACTATATTAAGTCCTAGAACAAGAGACGTGCTCATCTTGAAGCCTTGCAGCTGTTAGACCCAAGGTACAGAGGGCAGTAGCCAACGACCAGCAGGCTCCAAGTGCCATGTGCAGACTCTAAGAGCAACTGCCTTTGAAAGAGAAAACGGTTGACAGTGGGCTTTCTGAGGTAGAGAATTACTAGCTGGGAAAGTAGTAAAATTGACACAGAATCGGAATTGATGCCCCTACATGACAGAGTTGGTGAAACTTCCCTTCTCAGAGATCTTGAGGCACCTCAGAAATGAATTTTTCATTTTGGACAGAACATTCAGGATAAATATGATCTGTTTGAATTCCTGGTTTCTCATTAGGACAGTTTCTTAGGCTTCACTGGCAGAAGAAAAGGGTTTTGATAATCCAGGGTAAATCCTGACAAAAGCAAAGCACGGTATCTATGAAAAACTAACCCCTCAGAGGAGAACAACAGATAAAGGGCCAGGCCTACCTGACCCTGCAGGATAGGTAAGGTTAGTCTGGCAACAGGGGTATTTGGGAACTGCCCATCTCCTGCTAGAAGAGCTAGAGAAGACCCCTTCCGGAGAGACCACCAAGAGAGGAGAGCAGTAGGTGCTAATGATGAAGAATATTTTAATCAGGGGCGCCTGGGTGGCTCAGTGGATTAAGCCTCTGCCTTCGGCTCGGGCCATGATCTCAGTGTCCTGGGATTGAGCCCCGCATCGGGCTCTTTGCTCAGCAGGAGCCTGCTTTTCTATCTCTCTCTGCCTGACTCTCCGCCTACTTGTGATTTCTCTCTCTGTCAAATAAACACTGAAAATCTTTAAAAAAAAAAAAAAGAATATTTTAATCAGCAGAGATGGTCAAAATGACAAAGTTCCATGATCAGAGTAAACATATGGGATTTAAAAATAAAAAATAAAAAAATTTTTTTGAAAGGACTTTTCTTTAAAGGAATTTAAACAAAAGACCTTTTTAAGAGACAGTTGGCTGTTTAAACCCAAAGTACAACTCACTGAGAGAATCGCCGCATTATTTATTGGGGTAGAAAGGACCTGGAATGTAGAAAGACCCATTCTGCAGAGGAAAAAATAGAATCACTAACAGGCCTCATGCCTTGCACAGCCAGTGGCTAGAATACCTACCCCATCATACCCTGTGCTAGAAGGCCACTAGAACCATTTCAACTATGTTAGTTTTTCTTGGAAGCCAACAAGTGTTTGCCCAGTTAAGAGCACGGTAACAATCAGTCACGTTATGTTATAATGATTGTCGATATCTTTAAAAGCCTTGTCAAGTTCCTTTTTGAGTAACCCTCACCCCACCCTTAGAGAAATTTATCTGTGGTTCACCTCTTTGAAGTACCTCATTGTTGTTCCACATTTACCATAGCCGAAAAACAAACAAACAACAAAAAAAGCTTTTTATTAACAAAGTGTTCAGAAGGGGGCGCCACTGTAAACAATGAGAGTTTTCGCTGCCCGGACAATTTTGTTGCAGAAACAGCTGAAAGCAATCAGGTCAGACAGAGCCAAGGGCTGGAGGGATTTTTAAAATGACAAAAACCGAACCAAATCTAACCAAAACAAAAATCAAAACCAATGGCCAAGATTTCAAGTTTGCTACTAAAGGTATGACATTCTCCTAAGACATGCGAGTGACTTGATCACTTTATTTATATATTTATATTTGAAGAAGAAGGAACTATTTGATGCAGCAAATCCACGTTGGTTAAAAATTACCAGATATGGGGGCTCCTGGGTGGCTCAGTGGTTTAGGCCTCTGCCTTCGGCTCAGGTCATGATTTCAGGGTCCTGGAATGGAGCCCCACATCGGGCTCTCTGCTCAGCGGGGAGCCTGCTTCCCCCCTCTCTCTCTGCCTCCCTCTCTACCTACTTGTGATCTGTCTGTCAAATGGGTAAATAAGATCTTTAAATAAAGAATTACTAGATGTGAAATACATCGAGGGTATGGGAAGGAAAATGATTTCACCTGATCTGACTAGGAAGTGGTTGAAGCCTGAATTAAAGTGCCACAAAAAGAGTAGAGACCTGGGAAATATATGGGGTAAAAATCCCTAGAAAAACAGCAATAATAACTGGCTGCTCTTTATTGATCCAGATCCTGCGGTAGGCAAAGAAGAGCTGGTTTTAGCCAGAGGATGATCTCCGTTTGTCTTCATGATCTGGCATTTCCTGCAAGCCAGGCATGGGGCTCTGCACTAGAGCTGCAAATGCTGGGGGCCCTCATTGTCCCTTTTCTCTTCTCAGGGGGACAACGGGCATGTCCATGGTGCAGTGTGACAGGCTTTACCACAGGGAGATAATAGACTGCCAAGGGTAGGTGGGAGCTGGGAAAAGCCACTTAGGAACAGATTTTCAAGGGAGGTGATAGACAAGGGCAAAGCGAAGAATGAGGATGAGTGTGTCAAGTTTCAGAGTGCCAGGAGGCAGCACAGTGCATTCGGGAAACTACAGCAAGTTCATGACAACCGACAGCTGATCTGGCAGCGTCACCTGTGGATGGAGGCTGAGCCCCGGGGTTAACACTGGGGGTGAGATCGTTTGTATACTATGGCGAGGAGGTGAGGTACTACACTGTGGGGGCACAGGGAGCTACCGGAGGATTTCAAATATCAGAATCGTAACCATAATAGAGTATTTCATTGCATCCTAGCTTTCATCAAGTGTAAGATGCACTATAGTTTATGTTCGACTAAGAAAGAGAAATGCTGTCAGTTAAAGTAGGATATGTCATCAAGTGCAAGGTGAGTGCCACCTTAAGAGATATTAAAATGGGGGGGGGGGACAAATCTTAGAACAAGTAAATTGTGGTAGTAGAATAATTAAGAAAGATCCAACACTTGGATCAACTAAAGAAGTGATTATTGCTTACCATGTGCCCCAAACTATATTAAGTCCTAGAACAAGAGACGTGCTCATCTTGAAGCCTTGCAGCTGTTAGACCCAAGGTACAGAGGGCAGTAGCCAACGACCAGCAGGCTCCAAGTGCCATGTGAAGACTCTAAGAGCAACTGCCTTTGAAAGAGAAAACGGTTGACAGTGGGCTTTCTGAGGTAGAGAATTACTAGCTGGGAAAGTAGTAAAATTGACACAGAATCGGAATTGATGCCCCTACATGACAGAGTTGGTGAAACTTCCCTTCTCAGAGATCTTGAGGCACCTCAGAAATGAATTTTTCATTTTGGACAGAACATTCAGGATAAATATGATCTGTTTGAATTCCTGGTTTCTCATTAGGACAGTTTCTTAGGCTTCACTGGCAGAAGAAAAGGGTTTTGATAATCCAGGGTAAATCCTGACAAAAGCAAAGCACGGTATCTATGAAAAACTAACCCCTCAGAGGAGAACAACAGATAAAGGGCCAGGCCTACCTGACCCTGCAGGATAGGTAAGGTTAGTCTGGCAACAGGGGTATTTGGGAACTGCCCATCTCCTGCTAGAAGAGCTAGAGAAGACCCCTTCCGGAGAGACCACCAAGAGAGGAGAGCAGTAGGTGCTAATGATGAAGAATATTTTAATCAGGGGCGCCTGGGTGGCTCAGTGGATTAAGCCTCTGCCTTCGGCTCGGGCCATGATCTCAGTGTCCTGGGATTGAGCCCCGCATCGGGCTCTTTGCTCAGCAGGAGCCTGCTTTTCTATCTCTCTCTGCCTGACTCTCCGCCTACTTGTGATTTCTCTCTCTGTCAAATAAACACTGAAAATCTTTAAAAAAAAAAAAAAGAATATTTTAATCAGCAGAGATGGTCAAAATGACAAAGTTCCATGATCAGAGTAAACATATGGGATTTAAAAATAAAAAATAAAAAAATTTTTTTGAAAGGACTTTTCTTTAAAGGAATTTAAACAAAAGACCTTTTTAAGAGACAGTTGGCTGTTTAAACCCAAAGTACAACTCACTGAGAGAATCGCCGCATTATTTATTGGGGTAGAAAGGACCTGGAATATAGAAAGACCCATTCTGCAGAGGAAAAAATAGAATCACTAACAGGCCTCATGCCTTGCACAGCCAGTGGCTAGAATACCTACCCCATCATACCCTGTGCTAGAAGGCCACTAGAACCATTTCAACTATGTTAGTTTTTCTTGGAAGCCAACAAGTGTTTGCCCAGTTAAGAGCACGGTAACAATCAGTCACGTTATGTTATAATGATTGTCGATATCTTTAAAAGCCTTGTCAAGTTCCTTTTTGAGTAACCCTCACCCCACCCTTAGAGAAATTTATCTGTGGTTCACCTCTTTGAAGTACCTCATTGTTGTTCCACATTTACCATAGCCGAAAAACAAACAAACAAAAAAAAAAGCTTTTTATTAACAAAGTGTTCAGAAGGGGGCGCCACTGTAAACAATGAGAGTTTTCGCTGCCGGGACAATTTTGTTGCAGAAACAGCTGAAAGCAATCAGGTCAGACAGAGCCAAGGGCTGGAGGGATTTTTAAAATGACAAAAACCGAACCAAATCTAACCAAAACAAAAATCAAAACCAATGGCCAAGATTTCAAGTTTGCTACTAAAGGTATGACATTCTCCTAAGACATGCGAGTGACTTGATCACTTTATTTATATATTTATATTTGAAGAAGAAGGAACTATTTGATGCAGCAAATCCACGTTGGTTAAAAATTACCAGATATGGGGGCTCCTGGGTGGCTCAGTGGTTTAGGCCTCTGCCTTCGGCTCAGGTCATGATTTCAGGGTCCTGGAATGGAGCCCCACATCGGGCTCTCTGCTCAGCGGGGAGCCTGCTTCCCCCCTCTCTCTCTGCCTCCCTCTCTACCTACTTGTGATCTGTCTGTCAAATGGGTAAATAAGATCTTTAAATAAAGAATTACTAGATGTGAAATACATCGAGGGTATGGGAAGGAAAATGATTTCACCTGATCTGACTAGGAAGTGGTTGAAGCCTGAATTAAAGTGCCACAAAAAGAGTAGAGACCTGGGAAATATATGGGGTAAAAATCCCTAGAAAAACAGCAATAATAACTGGCTGCTCTTTATTGATCCAGATCCTGCGGTAGGCAAAGAAGAGCTGGTTTTAGGCAGAGGATGATCTCCGTTTGTCTTCATGATCTGGCATTTCCTGCAAGCCAGGCATGGGGCTCTGCACTAGAGCTGCAAATGCTGGGGGCCCTCATTGTCCCTTTTCTCTTCTCAGGGGGACAACGGGCATGTCCATGGTGCAGTGTGACAGGCTTTACCACAGGGAGATAATAGACTGCCAAGGGTAGGTGGGAGCTGGGAAAAGCCACTTAGGAACAGATTTTCAAGGGAGGTGATAGACAAGGGCAAAGCGAAGAATGAGGATGAGTGTGTCAAGTTTCAGAGTGCCAGGAGGCAGCACAGTGCATTCGGGAAACTACAGCAAGTTCATGACAACCGACAGCTGATCTGGCAGCGTCACCTGTGGATGGAGGCTGAGCCCCGGGGTTAACACTGGGGGTGAGATCGTTTGTATACTATGGCGAGGAGGTGAGGTACTACACTGTGGGGGCACAGGGAGCTACCGGAGGATTTCAAATATCAGAATCGTAACCATAATAGAGTATTTCATTGCATCCTAGCTTTCATCAAGTGTAAGATGCACTATAGTTTATGTTCGACTAAGAAAGAGAAATGCTGTCAGTTAAAGTAGGATATGTCATCAAGTGCAAGGTGAGTGCCACCTTAAGAGATATTAAAATGGGGGGGGGGACAAATCTTAGAACAAGTAAATTGTGGTAGTAGAATAATTAAGAAAGATCCAACACTTGGATCAACTAAAGAAGTGATTATTGCTTACCATGTGCCCCAAACTATATTAAGTCCTAGAACAAGAGACGTGCTCATCTTGAAGCCTTGCAGCTGTTAGACCCAAGGTACAGAGGGCAGTAGCCAACGACCAGCAGGCTCCAAGTGCCATGTGCAGACTCTAAGAGCAACTGCCTTTGAAAGAGAAAACGGTTGACAGTGGGCTTTCTGAGGTAGAGAATTACTAGCTGGGAAAGTAGTAAAATTGACACAGAATCGGAATTGATGCCCCTACATGACAGAGTTGGTGAAACTTCCCTTCTCAGAGATCTTGAGGCACCTCAGAAATGAATTTTTCATTTTGGACAGAACATTCAGGATAAATATGATCTGTTTGAATTCCTGGTTTCTCATTAGGACAGTTTCTTAGGCTTCACTGGCAGAAGAAAAGGGTTTTGATAATCCAGGGTAAATCCTGACAAAAGCAAAGCACGGTATCTATGAAAAACTAACCCCTCAGAGGAGAACAACAGATAAAGGGCCAGGCCTACCTGACCCTGCAGGATAGGTAAGGTTAGTCTGGCAACAGGGGTATTTGGGAACTGCCCATCTCCTGCTAGAAGAGCTAGAGAAGACCCCTTCCGGAGAGACCACCAAGAGAGGAGAGCAGTAGGTGCTAATGATGAAGAATATTTTAATCAGGGGCGCCTGGGTGGCTCAGTGGATTAAGCCTCTGCCTTCGGCTCGGGCCATGATCTCAGTGTCCTGGGATTGAGCCCCGCATCGGGCTCTTTGCTCAGCAGGAGCCTGCTTTTCTATCTCTCTCTGCCTGACTCTCCGCCTACTTGTGATTTCTCTCTCTGTCAAATAAACACTGAAAATCTTTAAAAAAAAAAAAAAGAATATTTTAATCAGCAGAGATGGTCAAAATGACAAAGTTCCATGATCAGAGTAAACATATGGGATTTAAAAATAAAAAATAAAAAAATTTTTTTGAAAGGACTTTTCTTTAAAGGAATTTAAACAAAAGACCTTTTTAAGAGACAGTTGGCTGTTTAAACCCAAAGTACAACTCACTGAGAGAATCGCCGCATTATTTATTGGGGTAGAAAGGACCTGGAATATAGAAAGACCCATTCTGCAGAGGAAAAAATAGAATCACTAACAGGCCTCATGCCTTGCACAGCCAGTGGCTAGAATACCTACCCCATCATACCCTGTGCTAGAAGGCCACTAGAACCATTTCAACTATGTTAGTTTTTCTTGGAAGCCAACAAGTGTTTGCCCAGTTAAGAGCACGGTAACAATCAGTCACGTTATGTTATAATGATTGTCGATATCTTTAAAAGCCTTGTCAAGTTCCTTTTTGAGTAACCCTCACCCCACCCTTAGAGAAATTTATCTGTGGTTCACCTCTTTGAAGTACCTCATTGTTGTTCCACATTTACCATAGCCGAAAAACAAACAAACAACAAAAAAAGCTTTTTATTAACAAAGTGTTCAGAAGGGGGCGCCACTGTAAACAATGAGAGTTTTCGCTGCCCGGACAATTTTGTTGCAGAAACAGCTGAAAGCAATCAGGTCAGACAGAGCCAAGGGCTGGAGGGATTTTTAAAATGACAAAAACCGAACCAAATCTAACCAAAACAAAAATCAAAACCAATGGCCAAGATTTCAAGTTTGCTACTAAAGGTATGACATTCTCCTAAGACATGCGAGTGACTTGATCACTTTATTTATATATTTATATTTGAAGAAGAAGGAACTATTTGATGCAGCAAATCCACGTTGGTTAAAAATTACCAGATATGGGGGCTCCTGGGTGGCTCAGTGGTTTAGGCCTCTGCCTTCGGCTCAGGTCATGATTTCAGGGTCCTGGAATGGAGCCCCACATCGGGCTCTCTGCTCAGCGGGGAGCCTGCTTCCCCCCTCTCTCTCTGCCTCCCTCTCTACCTACTTGTGATCTGTCTGTCAAATGGGTAAATAAGATCTTTAAATAAAGAATTACTAGATGTGAAATACATCGAGGGTATGGGAAGGAAAATGATTTCACCTGATCTGACTAGGAAGTGGTTGAAGCCTGAATTAAAGTGCCACAAAAAGAGTAGAGACCTGGGAAATATATGGGGTAAAAATCCCTAGAAAAACAGCAATAATAACTGGCTGCTCTTTATTGATCCAGATCCTGCGGTAGGCAAAGAAGAGCTGGTTTTAGCCAGAGGATGATCTCCGTTTGTCTTCATGATCTGGCATTTCCTGCAAGCCAGGCATGGGGCTCTGCACTAGAGCTGCAAATGCTGGGGGCCCTCATTGTCCCTTTTCTCTTCTCAGGGGGACAACGGGCATGTCCATGGTGCAGTGTGACAGGCTTTACCACAGGGAGATAATAGACTGCCAAGGGTAGGTGGGAGCTGGGAAAAGCCACTTAGGAACAGATTTTCAAGGGAGGTGATAGACAAGGGCAAAGCGAAGAATGAGGATGAGTGTGTCAAGTTTCAGAGTGCCAGGAGGCAGCACAGTGCATTCGGGAAACTACAGCAAGTTCATGACAACCGACAGCTGATCTGGCAGCGTCACCTGTGGATGGAGGCTGAGCCCCGGGGTTAACACTGGGGGTGAGATCGTTTGTATACTATGGCGAGGAGGTGAGGTACTACACTGTGGGGGCACAGGGAGCTACCGGAGGATTTCAAATATCAGAATCGTAACCATAATAGAGTATTTCATTGCATCCTAGCTTTCATCAAGTGTAAGATGCACTATAGTTTATGTTCGACTAAGAAAGAGAAATGCTGTCAGTTAAAGTAGGATATGTCATCAAGTGCAAGGTGAGTGCCACCTTAAGAGATATTAAAATGGGGGGGGGGACAAATCTTAGAACAAGTAAATTGTGGTAGTAGAATAATTAAGAAAGATCCAACACTTGGATCAACTAAAGAAGTGATTATTGCTTACCATGTGCCCCAAACTATATTAAGTCCTAGAACAAGAGACGTGCTCATCTTGAAGCCTTGCAGCTGTTAGACCCAAGGTACAGAGGGCAGTAGCCAACGACCAGCAGGCTCCAAGTGCCATGTGCAGACTCTAAGAGCAACTGCCTTTGAAAGAGAAAACGGTTGACAGTGGGCTTTCTGAGGTAGAGAATTACTAGCTGGGAAAGTAGTAAAATTGACACAGAATCGGAATTGATGCCCCTACATGACAGAGTTGGTGAAACTTCCCTTCTCAGAGATCTTGAGGCACCTCAGAAATGAATTTTTCATTTTGGACAGAACATTCAGGATAAATATGATCTGTTTGAATTCCTGGTTTCTCATTAGGACAGTTTCTTAGGCTTCACTGGCAGAAGAAAAGGGTTTTGATAATCCAGGGTAAATCCTGACAAAAGCAAAGCACGGTATCTATGAAAAACTAACCCCTCAGAGGAGAACAACAGATAAAGGGCCAGGCCTACCTGACCCTGCAGGATAGGTAAGGTTAGTCTGGCAACAGGGGTATTTGGGAACTGCCCATCTCCTGCTAGAAGAGCTAGAGAAGACCCCTTCCGGAGAGACCACCAAGAGAGGAGAGCAGTAGGTGCTAATGATGAAGAATATTTTAATCAGGGGCGCCTGGGTGGCTCAGTGGATTAAGCCTCTGCCTTCGGCTCGGGCCATGATCTCAGTGTCCTGGGATTGAGCCCCGCATCGGGCTCTTTGCTCAGCAGGAGCCTGCTTTTCTATCTCTCTCTGCCTGACTCTCCGCCTACTTGTGATTTCTCTCTCTGTCAAATAAACACTGAAAATCTTTAAAAAAAAAAAAAAGAATATTTTAATCAGCAGAGATGGTCAAAATGACAAAGTTCCATGATCAGAGTAAACATATGGGATTTAAAAATAAAAAATAAAAAAATTTTTTTGAAAGGACTTTTCTTTAAAGGAATTTAAACAAAAGACCTTTTTAAGAGACAGTTGGCTGTTTAAACCCAAAGTACAACTCACTGAGAGAATCGCCGCATTATTTATTGGGGTAGAAAGGACCTGGAATATAGAAAGACCCATTCTGCAGAGGAAAAAATAGAATCACTAACAGGCCTCATGCCTTGCACAGCCAGTGGCTAGAATACCTACCCCATCATACCCTGTGCTAGAAGGCCACTAGAACCATTTCAACTATGTTAGTTTTTCTTGGAAGCCAACAAGTGTTTGCCCAGTTAAGAGCACGGTAACAATCAGTCACGTTATGTTATAATGATTGTCGATATCTTTAAAAGCCTTGTCAAGTTCCTTTTTGAGTAACCCTCACCCCACCCTTAGAGAAATTTATCTGTGGTTCACCTCTTTGAAGTACCTCATTGTTGTTCCACATTTACCATAGCCGAAAAACAAACAAACAAAAAAAAAAGCTTTTTATTAACAAAGTGTTCAGAAGGGGGCGCCACTGTAAACAATGAGAGTTTTCGCTGCCCGGACAATTTTGTTGCAGAAACAGCTGAAAGCAATCAGGTCAGACAGAGCCAAGGGCTGGAGGGATTTTTAAAATGACAAAAACCGAACCAAATCTAACCAAAACAAAAATCAAAACCAATGGCCAAGATTTCAAGTTTGCTACTAAAGGTATGACATTCTCCTAAGACATGCGAGTGACTTGATCACTTTATTTATATATTTATATTTGAAGAAGAAGGAACTATTTGATGCAGCAAATCCACGTTGGTTAAAAATTACCAGATATGGGGGCTCCTGGGTGGCTCAGTGGTTTAGGCCTCTGCCTTCGGCTCAGGTCATGATTTCAGGGTCCTGGAATGGAGCCCCACATCGGGCTCTCTGCTCAGCGGGGAGCCTGCTTCCCCCCTCTCTCTCTACCTACTTGTGATCTGTCTGTCAAATGGGTAAATAAGATCTTTAAATAAAGAATTACTAGATGTGAAATACATCGAGGGTATGGGAAGGAAAATGATTTCACCTGATCTGACTAGGAAGTGGTTGAAGCCTGAATTAAAGTGCCACAAAAAGAGTAGAGACCTGGGAAATATATGGGGTAAAAATCCCTAGAAAAACAGCAATAATAACTGGCTGCTCTTTATTGATCCAGATCCTGCGGTAGGCAAAGAAGAGCTGGTTTTAGCCAGAGGATGATCTCCGTTTGTCTTCATGATCTGGCATTTCCTGCAAGCCAGGCATGGGGCTCTGCACTAGAGCTGCAAATGCTGGGGGCCCTCATTGTCCCTTTTCTCTTCTCAGGGGGACAACGGGCATGTCCATGGTGCAGTGTGACAGGCTTTACCACAGGGAGATAATAGACTGCCAAGGGTAGGTGGGAGCTGGGAAAAGCCACTTAGGAACAGATTTTCAAGGGAGGTGATAGACAAGGGCAAAGCGAAGAATGAGGATGAGTGTGTCAAGTTTCAGAGTGCCAGGAGGCAGCACAGTGCATTCGGGAAACTACAGCAAGTTCATGACAACCGACAGCTGATCTGGCAGCGTCACCTGTGGATGGAGGCTGAGCCCCGGGGTTAACACTGGGGGTGAGATCGTTTGTATACTATGGCGAGGAGGTGAGGTACTACACTGTGGGGGTACAGGGAGCTACCGGAGGATTTCAAATATCAGAATCGTAACCATAATAGAGTATTTCATTGCATCCTAGCTTTCATCAAGTGTAAGATGCACTATAGTTTATGTTCGACTAAGAAAGAGAAATGCTGTCAGTTAAAGTAGGATATGTCATCAAGTGCAAGGTGAGTGCCACCTTAAGAGATATTAAAATGGGGGTCGGGGACAAATCTTAGAACAAGTAAATTGTGGTAGTAGAATAATTAAGAAAGATCCAACACTTGGATCAACTAAAGAAGTGATTATTGCTTACCATGTGCCCCAAACTATATTAAGTCCTAGAACAAGAGACGTGCTCATCTTGAAGCCTTGCAGCTGTTAGACCCAAGGTACAGAGGGCAGTAGCCAACGACCAGCAGGCTCCAAGTGCCATGTGAAGACTCTAAGAGCAACTGCCTTTGAAAGAGAAAACGGTTGACAGTGGGCTTTCTGAGGTAGAGAATTACTAGCTGGGAAAGTAGTAAAATTGACACAGAATCGGAATTGATGCCCCTACATGACAGAGTTGGTGAAACTTCCCTTCTCAGAGATCTTGAGGCACCTCAGAAATGAATTTTTCATTTTGGACAGAACATTCAGGATAAATATGATCTGTTTGAATTCCTGGTTTCTCATTAGGACAGTTTCTTAGGCTTCACTGGCAGAAGAAAAGGGTTTTGATAATCCAGGGTAAATCCTGACAAAAGCAAAGCACGGTATCTATGAAAAACTAACCCCTCAGAGGAGAACAACAGATAAAGGGCCAGGCCTACCTGACCCTGCAGGATAGGTAAGGTTAGTCTGGCAACAGGGGTATTTGGGAACTGCCCATCTCCTGCTAGAAGAGCTAGAGAAGACCCCTTCCGGAGAGACCACCAAGAGAGGAGAGCAGTAGGTGCTAATGATGAAGAATATTTTAATCAGGGGCGCCTGGGTGGCTCAGTGGATTAAGCCTCTGCCTTCGGCTCTGGCCATGATCTCAGTGTCCTGGGATTGAGCCCCGCATCGGGCTCTTTGCTCAGCAGGAGCCTGCTTTTCTATCTCTCTCTGCCTGACTCTCAGCCTACTTGTGATTTCTCTCTCTGTCAAATAAATACAGAAAATCTTTAAAAAAAAAAAAGAATATTTTAATCAGCAGAGATGGTCAAAATGACAAAGTTCCATGATCAGAGTAAACATATGGGATTTAAAAATAAAAAATAAAAAAATTTTTTTGAAAGGACTTTTCTTTAAAGGAATTTAAACAAAAGACCTTTTTAAGAGACAGTTGGCTGTTTAAACCCAAAGTACAGCTCACTGAGAGAATCTCCGCATTATTTATTGGGGTAGAAAGGACCTGGAATGTAGAAAGACCCATTCTGCAGAGGAAAAAATAGAATCACTAACAGGCCTCATGCCTTGCACAGCCAGTGGCTAGAATACCTACCCCATCATACCCTGTGCTAGAAGGCCACTAGAACCATTTCAACTATGTTAGTTTTTCTTGGAAGCCAACAAGTGTTTGCCCAGTTAAGAGCGCGGTAACAATCAGTCACGTTATGTTATAATGATTGTCGATATCTTTAAAAGCCTTGTCAAGTTCCCCTTTGAGTAACCCTCACCCCACCCTTAGAGAAATTTATCTGTGGTTCACCTCTTTGAAGTACCTCATTGTTGTTCCACATTTACCATAGCCGAAAAACAAACAAACAAAAAAAAAGCTTTTTATTAACAAAGTGTTCAGAAGGGGGCGCCACTGTAAACAATGAGAGTTTTCGCTGCCCGGACAATTTTGTTGCAGAAACAGCTGAAAGCAATCAGGTCAGACAGAGCCAAGGGCTGGAGGGATTTTTAAAATGACAAAAACCGAACCAAATCTAACCAAAACAAAAATCAAAACCAATGGCCAAGATTTCAAGTTTGCTACTAAAGGTATGACATTCTCCTAAGACATGCGAGTGACTTGATCACTTTATTTATATATTTATATTTGAAGAAGAAGGAACTATTTGATGCAGCAAATCCACGTTGGTTAAAAATTACCAGATATGGGGGCTCCTGGGTGGCTCAGTGGTTTAGGCCTCTGCCTTCGGCTCAGGTCATGATTTCAGGGTCCTGGAATGGAGCCCCACATCGGGCTCTCTGCTCAGCGGGGAGCCTGCTTCCCTCCTCTCTCTCTGCCTCGCTCTCTACCTACTTGTGATCTGTCTGTCAAATGGGTAAATAAGATCTTTAAATAAAGAATTACTAGATGTGAAATACATCGAGGGTATGGGAAGGAAAATGATTTCACCTGATCTGACTAGGAAGTGGTTGAAGCCTGAATTAAAGTGCCACAAAAAGAGTAGAGACCTGGGAAATATATGGGGTAAAAATCCCTAGAAAAACAGCAATAATAACTGGCTGCTCTTTATTGATCCAGATCCTGCGGTAGGCAAAGAAGAGCTGGTTTTAGGCAGAGGATGATCTCCGTTTGTCTTCATGATCTGGCATTTCCTGCAAGCCAGGCATGGGGCTCTGCACTAGAGCTGCAAATGCTGGGGGCCCTCATTGTCCCTTTTCTCTTCTCAGGGGGACAACGGGCATGTCCATGGTGCAGTGTGACAGGCTTTACCACAGGGAGATAATAGACTGCCAAGGGTAGGTGGGAGCTGGGAAAAGCCACTTAGGAACAGATTTTCAAGGGAGGTGATAGACAAGGGCAAAGCGAAGAATGAGGATGAGTGTGTCAAGTTTCAGAGTGCCAGGAGGCAGCACAGTGCATTCGGGAAACTACAGCAAGTTCATGACAACCGACAGCTGATCTGGCAGCGTCACCTGTGGATGGAGGCTGAGCCCCGGGGTTAACACTGGGGGTGAGATCGTTTGTATACTATGGCGAGGAGGTGAGGTACTACACTGTGGGGGCACAGGGAGCTACCGGAGGATTTCAAATATCAGAATCGTAACCATAATAGAGTATTTCATTGCATCCTAGCTTTCATCAAGTGTAAGATGCACTATAGTTTATGTTCGACTAAGAAAGAGAAATGCTGTCAGTTAAAGTAGGATATGTCATCAAGTGCAAGGTGAGTGCCACCTTAAGAGATATTAAAATGGGGGGGGGGACAAATCTTAGAACAAGTAAATTGTGGTAGTAGAATAATTAAGAAAGATCCAACACTTGGATCAACTAAAGAAGTGATTATTGCTTACCATGTGCCCCAAACTATATTACGTCCTAGAACAAAAGACGTGCTCATCTTGAAGCCTTGCAGCTGTTAGACCCAAGGTACAGAGGGCAGTAGCCAACGACCAGCAGGCTCCAAGTGCCATGTGCAGACTCTAAGAGCAACTGCCTTTGAAAGAGAAAACGGTTGACAGTGGGCTTTCTGAGGTAGAGAATTACTAGCTGGGAAAGTAGTAAAATTGACACAGAATCGGAATTGATGCCCCTACATGACAGAGTTGGTGAAACTTCCCTTCTCAGAGATCTTGAGGCACCTCAGAAATGAATTTTTCATTTTGGACAGAACATTCAGGATAAATATGATCTGTTTGAATTCCTGGTTTCTCATTAGGACAGTTTCTTAGGCTTCACTGGCAGAAGAAAAGGGTTTTGATAATCCAGGGTAAATCCTGACAAAAGCAAAGCACGGTATCTATGAAAAACTAACCCCTCAGATAGAACAACAGATAAAGGGCCAGGCCTACCTGACCCTGCAGGATAGGTAAGGTTAGTCTGGCAACAGGGGTATTTGGGAACTGCCCATCTCCTGCTAGAAGAGCTAGAGAAGACCCCTTCCGGAGAGACCACCAAGAGAGGAGAGCAGTAGGTGCTAATGATGAAGAATATTTTAATCAGGGGCGCCTGGGTGGCTCAGTGGATTAAGCCTCTGCCTTCGGCCCGGGCCATGATCTCAGTGTCCTGGGATTGAGCCCCGCATCGGGCTCTTTGCTCAGCAGGAGCCTGCTTTTCTATCTCTCTCTGCCTGACTCTCCGCCTACTTGTGATTTCTCTCTCTGTCAAATAAATACAGAAAATCTTTAAAAAATAAAGAATATTTTAATCAGCAGAGATGGTCAAAATGACAAAGTTCCATGATCAGAGTAAACATATGGGATTTAAAAATAAAAAATAAAAAAATTTTTTTGAAAGGACTTTTCTTTAAAGGAATTTAAACAAAAGACCTTTTTAAGAGACAGTTGGCTGTTTAAACCCAAAGTACAACTCACTGAGAGAATCGCCGCATTATTTATTGGGGTAGAAAGGACCTGGAATGTAGAAAGACCCATTCTGCAGAGGCAAAAATAGAATCACTAACAGGCCTCATGCCTTGCACAGCCAGTGGCTAGAATACCTACCCCATCATACCCTGTGCTAGAAGGCCACTAGAACCATTTCAACTATGTTAGTTTTTCTTGGAAGCCAACAAGTGTTTGCCCAGTTAAGAGCGCGGTAACAATCAGTCACGTTATGTTATAATGATTGTCGATATCCTTAAAAGCCTTGTCAAGTTCCTTTTTGAGTAACCCTCACCCCACCCTTAGAGAAATTTATCTGTGGTTCACCTCTTTGAAGTACCTCATTGTTGTTCCACATTTACCATAGCCGAAAAACAAACGAACAAAAAAAAAAGCTTTTTATTAACGAAGTGTTCAGAAGGGGGCGACACTGTAAACAATGACAGTTTTCGCTGCCCGGACAATTTTGTTGCAGAAACAGCTGAAAGCAATCAGGTCAGACAGAGCCAAGGGCTGGAGGGATTTTTAAAATGACAAAAACCGAACCAAATCTAACCAAAACAAAAATCAAAACCAATGGCCAAGATTTCAAGTTTGCTACTAAAGGTATGACATTCTCCTAAGACATGCGAGTGACTTGATCACATTATTTATATATTTATATTTGAAGAAGAAGGAACTATTTGATGCAGCAAATCCACGTTGGTTAAAAATTACCAGATATGGGGGCTCCTGGGTGGCTCAGTGGTTTAGGCCTCTGCCTTCGGCTCAGGTCATAATTTCAGGGTCCTGGAATAGAGCCCCACATCGGGCTCTCTGCTCAGCGGGGAGCCTGCTTCCCCCCTCTCTCTCTGCCTCCCTCTCTACCTACTTGTGATCTGTCTGTCAAATGGGTAAATAAGATCTTTAAATAAAGAATTACTAGATGTGAAATACATCGAGGGTATGGGAAGGAAAATGATTTCACCTGATCGGACTAGGAAGTGGTTGAAGCCTGAATTAAAGTGCCACAAAAAGAGTAGAGACCTGGGAAATATATGGGGTAAAAATCCCTAGAAAAACAGCAATAATAACTGGCTGCTCTTTATTGATCCAGATCCTGCGGTAGGCAAAGAAGAGCTGGTTTTAGCCAGAGGATGATCTCCGTTTGTCTTCATGATCTGGCATTTCCTGCAAGCCAGGCATGGGGCTCTGCACTAGAGCTGCAAATGCTGGGGGCCCTCATTGTCCCTTTTCTCTTCTCAGGGGGACAACGGGCATGTCCATGGTGCAGTGTGACAGGCTTTACCACAGGGAGATAATAGACTGCCAAGGGTAGGTGGGAGCTGGGAAAAGCCACTTAGGAACAGATTTTCAAGGGAGGTGATAGACAAGGGCAAAGCGAAGAATGAGGATGAGTGTGTCAAGTTTCAGAGTGCCAGGAGGCAGCACAGTGCATTCGGGAAACTACAGCAAGTTCATGACAACCGACAGCTGATCTGGCAGCATCACCTGTGGATGGAGGCTGAGCCCCGGGGTTAACACTGGGGGTGAGATCGTTTGTATACTATGGCGAGGAGGTGAGGTACTACACTGTGGGGGCACAGGGAGCTACCGGAGGATTTCAAATATCAGAATCGTAACCATAATAGAGTATTTCATTGCATCCTAGCTTTCATCAAGTGTAAGATGCACTATAGTTTATGTTCGACTAAGAAAGAGAAATGCTGTCAGTTAAAGTAGGATATGTCATCAAGTGCAAGGTGAGTGCCACCTTAAGAGATATTAAAATGGGGGGGGGGGGACAAATCTTAGAACAAGTAAATTGTGGTAGTAGAATAATTAAGAAAGATCCAACACTTGGATCAACTAAAGAAGTGATTATTGCTTAGCATGTGCCCCAAACTATATTAAGTCCTAGAACAAGAGACGTGCTCATCTTGAAGCCTTGCAGCTGTTAGACCCAAGGTACAGAGGGCAGTAGCCAACGACCAGCAGGCTCCAAGTGCCATGTGCAGACTCTAAGAGCAACTGCCTTTGAAAGAGAAAACGGTTGACAGTGGGCTTTCTGAGGTAGAGAATTACTAGCTGGGAAAGTAGTAAAATTGACACAGAATCGGAATTGATGCCCCTGCATGACAGATTTGGTGAAACTTCCAATCTCAGAGATCTTGAGGCACCTCAGAAATGAATTTTTCATTTTGGACAGAACATTCAGGATAAATATGATCTGTTTGAATTCCTGGTTTCTCATTAGGACAGTTTCTTAGGCTTCACTGGCAGAAGAAAAGGGTTTTGATAATCCAGGGTAAATCCTGACAAAAGCAAAGCACGGTATCTATGAAAAACTAACCCCTCAGAGGAGAACAACAGATAAAGGGCCAGGCCTACCTGACCCTGCAGGATAGGTAAGGTTAGTCTGGCAACAGGGGTATTTGGGAACTGCCCATCTCCTGCTAGAAGAGCTAGAGAAGACCCCTTCCGGAGAGACCACCAAGAGAGGAGAGCAGTAGGTGCTAATGATGAAGAATATTTTAATCAGGGGCGCCTGGGTGGCTCAGTGGATTAAGCCTCTGCCTTCGGCTCTGGCCATGATCTCAGTGTCCTGGGATTGAGCCCCGCATCGGGCTCTTTGCTCAGCAGGAGCCTGCTTTTCTATCTCTCTCTGCCTGACTCTCAGCCTACTTGTGATTTCTCTCTCTGTCAAATAAATACAGAAAATCTTTAAAAAAAAAAAAGAATATTTTAATCAGCAGAGATGGTCAAAATGACAAAGTTCCATGATCAGAGTAAACATATGGGATTTAAAAATAAAAAATAAAAAAATTTTTTTGAAAGGACTTTTCTTTAAAGGAATTTAAACAAAAGACCTTTTTAAGAGACAGTTGGCTGTTTAAACCCAAAGTACAGCTCACTGAGAGAATCTCCGCATTATTTATTGGGGTAGAAAGGACCTGGAATGTAGAAAGACCCATTCTGCAGAGGAAAAAATAGAATCACTAACAGGCCTCATGCCTTGCACAGCCAGTGGCTAGAATACCTACCCCATCATACCCTGTGCTAGAAGGCCACTAGAACCATTTCAACTATGTTAGTTTTTCCTGGAAGCCAACAAGTGTTTGCCCAGTTAAGAGCGCGGTAACAATCAGTCACGTTATGTTATAATGATTGTCGATATCTTTAAAAGCCTTGTCAAGTTCCTTTTTGAGTAACCCTCACCCCACCCTTAGAGAAATTTATCTGTGGTTCACCTCTTTGAAGTACCTCATTGTTGTTCCACATTTACCATAGCCGAAAAACAAACAAACAAAAAAAAAAGCTTTTTATTAACAAAGTGTTCAGAAGGGGGCGCCACTGTAAACAATGAGAGTTTTCGCTGCCCGGACAATTTTGTTGCAGAAACAGCTGAAAGCAATCAGGTCAGACAGAGCCAAGGGCTGGAGGGATTTTTAAAATGACAAAAACCGAACCAAATCTAACCAAAACAAAAATCAAAACCAATGGCCAAGATTTCAAGTTTGCTACTAAAGGTATGACATTCTCCTAAGACATGCGAGTGACTTGATCACTTTATTTATATATTTATATTTGAAGAAGAAGGAACTATTTGATGCAGCAAATCCACGTTGGTTAAAAATTACCAGATATGGGGGCTCCTGGGTGGCTCAGTGGTTTAGGCCTCTGCCTTCGGCTCAGGTCATGATTTCAGGGTCCTGGAATGGAGCCCCACATCGGGCTCTCTGCTCAGCGGGGAGCCTGCTTCCCCCCTCTCTCTCTACCTACTTGTGATCTGTCTGTCAAATGGGTAAATAAGATCTTTAAATAAAGAATTACTAGATGTGAAATACATCGAGGGTATGGGAAGGAAAATGATTTCACCTGATCTGACTAGGAAGTGGTTGAAGCCTGAATTAAAGTGCCACAAAAAGAGTAGAGACCTGGGAAATATATGGGGTAAAAATCCCTAGAAAAACAGCAATAATAACTGGCTGCTCTTTATTGATCCAGATCCTGCGGTAGGCAAAGAAGAGCTGGTTTTAGCCAGAGGATGATCTCCGTTTGTCTTCATGATCTGGCATTTCCTGCAAGCCAGGCATGGGGCTCTGCACTAGAGCTGCAAATGCTGGGGGCCCTCATTGTCCCTTTTCTCTTCTCAGGGGGACAACGGGCATGTCCATGGTGCAGTGTGACAGGCTTTACCACAGGGAGATAATAGACTGCCAAGGGTAGGTGGGAGCTGGGAAAAGCCACTTAGGAACAGATTTTCAAGGGAGGTGATAGACAAGGGCAAAGCGAAGAATGAGGATGAGTGTGTCAAGTTTCAGAGTGCCAGGAGGCAGCACAGTGCATTCGGGAAACTACAGCAAGTTCATGACACCCGACAGCTGATCTGGCAGCGTCACCTGTGGATGGAGGCTGAGCCCCGGGGTTAACACTGGGGGTGAGATCGTTTGTATACTATGGCGAGGAGGTGAGGTACTACACTGTGGGGGTACAGGGAGCTACCGGAGGATTTCAAATATCAGAATCGTAACCATAATAGAGTATTTCATTGCATCCTAGCTTTCATCAAGTGTAAGATGCACTATAGTTTATGTTCGACTAAGAAAGAGAAATGCTGTCAGTTAAAGTAGGATATGTCATCAAGTGCAAGGTGAGTGCCACCTTAAGAGATATTAAAATGGGGGTCGGGGACAAATCTTAGAACAAGTAAATTGTGGTAGTAGAATAATTAAGAAAGATCCAACACTTGGATCAACTAAAGAAGTGATTATTGCTTACCATGTGCCCCAAACTATATTAAGTCCTAGAACAAGAGACGTGCTCATCTTGAAGCCTTGCAGCTGTTAGACCCAAGGTACAGAGGGCAGTAGCCAACGACCAGCAGGCTCCAAGTGCCATGTGAAGACTCTAAGAGCAACTGCCTTTGAAAGAGAAAACGGTTGACAGTGGGCTTTCTGAGGTAGAGAATTACTAGCTGGGAAAGTAGTAAAATTGAAACAGAATCGGAATTGATGCCCCTACATGACAGAGTTGGTGAAACTTCCCTTCTCAGAGATCTTGAGGCACCTCAGAAATGAATTTTTCATTTTGGACAGAACATTCAGGATAAATATGATCTGTTTGAATTCCTGATTTCTCATTAGGACAGTTTCTTAGGCTTCACTGGCAGAAGAAAAGGGTTTTGATAATCCAGGGTAAATCCTGACAAAAGCAAAGCACGGTATCTATGAAAAACTAACCCCTCAGAGGAGAACAACAGATAAAGGGCCAGGCCTACCTGACCCTGCAGGATAGGTAAGGTTAGTCTGGCAACAGGGGTATTTGGGAACTGCCCATCTCCTGCTAGAAGAGCTAGAGAAGACCCCTTCCGGAGAGACCACCAAGAGAGGAGAGCAGTAGGTGCTAATGATGAAGAATATTTTAATCAGGGGCGCCTGGGTGGCTCAGTGGATTAAGCCTCTGCCTTCGGCTCGGGCCATGATCTCAGTGTCCTGGGATTGAGCCCCGCATCGGGCTCTTTGCTCAGCAGGAGCCTGCTTTTCTATCTCTCTCTGCCTGACTCTCCGCCTACTTGTGATTTCTCTCTCTGTCAAATAAATACAGAAAATCTTTAAAAAAAAAAAAAGAATATTTTAATCAGCAGAGATGGTCAAAATGACAAAGTTCCATGATCAGAGTAAACATATGGGATTTAAAAATAAAAAATAAAAAAATTTTTTTGAAAGGACTTTTCTTTAAAGGAATTTATACAAAAGACCTTTTTAAGAGACAGTTGGCTGTTTAAACCCAAAGTACAACTCACTGAGAGAATCGCCGCATTATTTATTGGGGTAGAACGGACCTGGAATGTAGAAAGACCCATTCTGCAGAGGAAAAAATAGAATCACTAACAGGCCTCATGCCTTGCACAGCCAGTGGCTAGAATACCTACCCCATCATACCCTGTGCTAGAAGGCCACTAGAACCATTTCAACTATGTTAGTTTTTCTTGGAAGCCAACAAGTGTTTGCCCAGTTAAGAGCGCGGTAACAATCAGTCAAGTTTTGTTATAATGATTGTCGATATCTTTAAAAGCCTTGTCAAGTTCCTTTTTGAGTAACCCTCACCCCACCCTTAGAGAAATTTATCTGTGGTTCACCTCTTTGAAGTACCTCATTGTTGTTCCACATTTACCATAGCCGAAAAACAAACAAACAAAAAAAAAAGCTTTTTATTAACAAAGTGTTCAGAAGGGGGCGCCACTGTAAACAATGAGAGTTTTCGCTGCCCGGACAATTTTGTTGCAGAAACAGCTGAAAGCAATCAGGTCAGACAGAGCCAAGGGCTGGAGGGATTTTTAAAATGACAAAAACCGAACCAAATCTAACCAAAACAAAAATCAAAACCAATGGCCAAGATTTCAAGTTTGCTACTAAAGGTATGACATTCTCCTAAGACATGCGAGTGACTTGATCACTTTATTTATATATTTATATTTGAAGAAGAAGGAACTATTTGATGCAGCAAATCCACGTTGGTTAAAAATTACCAGATATGGGGGCTCCTGGGTGGCTCAGTGGTTTAGGCCTCTGCCTTCGGCTCAGGTCATGATTTCAGGGTCCTGGAATGGAGCCCCACATCGGGCTCTCTGCTCAGCGGGGAGCCTGCTTCCCCCCTCTCTCTCTACCTACTTGTGATCTGTCTGTCAAATGGGTAAATAAGATCTTTAAATAAAGAATTACTAGATGTGAAATACATCGAGGGTATGGGAAGGAAAATGATTTCACCTGATCTGACTAGGAAGTGGTTGAAGCCTGAATTAAAGTGCCACAAAAAGAGTAGAGACCTGGGAAATATATGGGGTAAAAATCCCTAGAAAAACAGCAATAATAACTGGCTGCTCTTTATTGATCCAGATCCTGCGGTAGGCAAAGAAGAGCTGGTTTTAGCCAGAGGATGATCTCCGTTTGTCTTCATGATCTGGCATTTCCTGCAAGCCAGGCATGGGGCTCTGCACTAGAGCTGCAAATGCTGGGGGCCCTCATTGTCCCTTTTCTCTTCTCAGGGGGACAACGGGCATGTCCATGGTGCAGTGTGACAGGCTTTACCACAGGGAGATAATAGACTGCCAAGGGTAGGTGGGAGCTGGGAAAAGCCACTTAGGAACAGATTTTCAAGGGAGGTGATAGACAAGGGCAAAGCGAAGAATGAGGATGAGTGTGTCAAGTTTCAGAGTGCCAGGAGGCAGCACAGTGCATTCGGGAAACTACAGCAAGTTCATGACACCCGACAGCTGATCTGGCAGCGTCACCTGTGGATGGAGGCTGAGCCCCGGGGTTAACACTGGGGGTGAGATCGTTTGTATACTATGGCGAGGAGGTGAGGTACTACACTGTGGGGGTACAGGGAGCTACCGGAGGATTTCAAATATCAGAATCGTAACCATAATAGAGTATTTCATTGCATCCTAGCTTTCATCAAGTGTAAGATGCACTATAGTTTATGTTCGACTAAGAAAGAGAAATGCTGTCAGTTAAAGTAGGATATGTCATCAAGTGCAAGGTGAGTGCCACCTTAAGAGATATTAAAATGGGGGTCGGGGACAAATCTTAGAACAAGTAAATTGTGGTAGTAGAATAATTAAGAAAGATCCAACACTTGGATCAACTAAAGAAGTGATTATTGCTTACCATGTGCCCCAAACTATATTAAGTCCTAGAACAAGAGACGTGCTCATCTTGAAGCCTTGCAGCTGTTAGACCCAAGGTACAGAGGGCAGTAGCCAACGACCAGCAGGCTCCAAGTGCCATGTGAAGACTCTAAGAGCAACTGCCTTTGAAAGAGAAAACGGTTGACAGTGGGCTTTCTGAGGTAGAGAATTACTAGCTGGGAAAGTAGTAAAATTGAAACAGAATCGGAATTGATGCCCCTACATGACAGAGTTGGTGAAACTTCCCTTCTCAGAGATCTTGAGGCACCTCAGAAATGAATTTTTCATTTTGGACAGAACATTCAGGATAAATACGATCTGTTTGAATTCCTGATTTCTCATTAGGACAGTTTCTTAGGCTTCACTGGCAGAAGAAAAGGGTTTTGATAATCCAGGGGAAATCCAGACAAAAGCAAAGCACGGTATCTATGAAAAACTAACCCCTCAGAGGAGAACAACAGATAAAGGGCCAGGCCTACCTGACCCTGCAGGATAGGTAAGGTTAGTCTGGCAACAGGGGTATTTGGGAACTGCCCATCTCCTGCTAGAAGAGCTAGAGAAGACCCCTTCCGGAGAGACCACCAAGAGAGGAGAGCAGTAGGTGCTAATGATGAAGAATATTTTAATCAGGGGCGCCTGGGTGGCTCAGTGGATTAAGCCTCTGCCTTCGGCTCGGGCCATGATCTCAGTGTCCTGGGATTGAGCCCCGCATCGGGCTCTTTGCTCAGCATGAGCCTGCTTTTCTATCTCTCTCTGCCTGACTCTCCGCCTACTTGTGATTTCTCTCTCTGTCAAATAAATACAGAAAATCTTTAAAAAAAAAAAAAAGAATATTTTAATCAGCAGAGATGGTCAAAATGACAAAGTTCCATGATCAGAGTAAACATATGGGATTTAAAAATAAAAAATAAAAAAATTTTTTTGAAAGGACTTTTCTTTAAAGGAATTTAAACAAAAGACCTTTTTAAGAGACAGTTGGCTGTTTAAACCCAAAGTACAACTCACTGAGAGAATCGCCGCATTATTTATTGGGGTAGAAAGGACCTGGAATGTAGAAAGACCCATTCTGCAGAGGAAAAAATAGAATCACTAACAGGCCTCATGCCTTGCACAGCCAGTGGCTAGAATACCTACCCCATCATACCCTGTGCTAGAAGGCCACTAGAACCATTTCAACTATGTTAGTTTTTCTTGGAAGCCAACAAGTGTTTGCCCAGTTAAGAGCGCGGTAACAATCAGTCAAGTTTTGTTATAATGATTGTCGATATCTTTAAAAGCCTTGTCAAGTTCCTTTTTGAGTAACCCTCACCCCACCCTTAGAGAAATTTATCTGTGGTTCACCTCTTTGAAGTACCTCATTGTTGTTCCACATTTACCATAGACGAAAAACAAACAAACAAAAAAAAAAAAGCTTTTTATTAACAAAGTGTTCAGAAGGGGGCGCCACTGTAAACAATGAGAGTTTTCGCTGCCCGGACAATTTTGTTGCAGAAACAGCTGAAAGCAATCAGGTCAGACAGAGCCAAGGGCTGGAGGGATTTTTAAAATGACAAAAACCGAACCAAATCTAACCAAAACAAAAATCAAAACCAATGGCCAAGATTTCAAGTTTGCTACTAAAGGTATGACATTCTCCTAAGACATGCGAGTGACTTGATCACTTTATTTATATATTTATATTTGAAGAAGAAGGAACTATTTGATGCAGCAAATCCACGTTGGTTAAAAATTACCAGATATGGGGGCTCCTGGGTGGCTCAGTGGTTTAGGCCTCTGCCTTCGGCTCAGGTCATGATTTCAGGGTCCTGGAATGGAGCCCCACATCGGGCTCTCTGCTCAGCGGGGAGCCTGCTTCCCCCCTCTCTCTCTGCCTCCCTCTCTACCTACTTGTGATCTGTCTGTCAAATGGGTAAATAAGATCTTTAAATAAAGAATTACTAGATGTGAAATACATCGAGGGTATGGGAAGGAAAATGATTTCACCTGATCTGACTAGGAAGTGGTTGAAGCCTGAATTAAAGTGCCACAAAAAGAGTAGAGACCTGGGAAATATATGGGGTAAAAATCCCTAGAAAAACAGCAATAATAACTGGCTGCTCTTTATTGATCCAGATCCTGCGGTAGGCAAAGAAGAGCTGGTTTTAGCCAGAGGATGATCTCCGTTTGTCTTCATGATCTGGCATTTCCTGCAAGCCAGGCATGGGGCTCTGCACTAGAGCTGCAAATGCTGGGGGCCCTCATTGTCCCTTTTCTCTTCTCAGGGGGACAACGGGCATGTCCATGGTGCAGTGTGACAGACTTTACCACAGGGAGATAATAGACTGCCAAGGGTAGGTGGGAGCTGGGAAAAGCCACTTAGGAACAGATTTTCAAGGGAGGTGATAGACAAGGGCAAAGCGAAGAATGAGGATGAGTGTGTCAAGTTTCAGAGTGCCAGGAGGCAGCACAGTGCATTCGGGAAACTACAGCAAGTTCATGACAACCGACAGCTGATCTGGCAGCGTCACCTGTGGATGGAGGCTGAGCCCCGGGGTTAACACTGGGGGTGAGATCGTTTGTATACTATGGCGAGGAGGTGAGGTACTACACTGTGGGGGCACAGGGAGCTACCGGAGGATTTCAAATATCAGAATCGTAACCATAATAGAGTATTTCATTGCATCCTAGCTTTCATCAAGTGTAAGATGCACTATAGTTTATGTTCGACTAAGAAAGAGAAATGCTGTCAGTTAAAGTAGGATATGTCATCAAGTGCAAGGTGAGTGCCACCTTAAGAGATATTAAAATGGGGGGGGGGACAAATCTTAGAACAAGTAAATTGTGGTAGTTGAGTAATTAAGAAAGATCCAACACTTGGATCAACTAAAGAAGTGATTATTGCTTACCATGTGCCCCAAACTATATTAAGTCCTAGAACAAGAGACGTGCTCATCTTGAAGCCTTGCAGCTGTTAGACCCAAGGTACAGAGGGCAGTAGCCAACGACCAGCAGGCTCCAAGTGCCATGTGAAGACTCTAAGAGCAACTGCCTTTGAAAGAGAAAACGGTTGACAGTGGGCTTTCTGAGGTAGAGAATTACTAGCTGGGAAAGTAGTAAAATTGACACAGAATCGGAATTGATGCCCCTACATGACAGAGTTGGTGAAACTTCCCTTCTCAGAGATCTTGAGGCACCTCAGAAATGAATTTTTCATTTTGGACAGAACATTCAGGATAAATATGATCTGTTTGAATTCCTGGTTTCTCATTAGGACAGTTTCTTAGGCTTCACTGGCAGAAGAAAAGGGTTTTGATAATCCAGGGTAAATCCTGACAGAAGCAAAGCACGGTATCTATGAAAAACTAACCCCTCAGAGGAGAACAACAGATAAAGGGCCAGGCCTACCTGACCCTGCAGGATAGGTAAGGTTAGTCTGGCAACAGGGGTATTTGGGAACTGCCCATCTCCTGCTAGAAGAGCTAGAGAAGACCCCTTCCGGAGAGACCACCAAGAGAGGAGAGCAGTAGGTGCTAATGATGAAGAATATTTTAATCAGGGGCGCCTGGGTGGCTCAGTGGATTAAGCCTCTGCCTTCGGCCCGGGCCATGATCTCAGTGTCCTGGGATTGAGCCCCGCATCGGGCTCTTTGCTCAGCAGGAGCCTGCTTTTCTATCTCTCTCTGCCTGACTCTCCGCCTACTTGTGATTTCTCTCTCTGTCAAATAAATACAGAAAATCTTTAAAAAAAAAAAAAAGAATATTTTAATCAGCAGAGATGGTCAAAATGACAAAGTTCCATGATCAGAGTAAACATATGGGATTTAAAAATAAAAAATAAAAAAATTTTTTTGAAAGGACTTTTCTTTAAAGGAATTTAAACAAAAGACCTTTTTAAGAGACAGTTGGCTGTTTAAACCCAAAGTACAACTCACTGAGAGAATCGCCGAATTACTTATTGGGGTAGAAAGGACCTGGAATGTAGAAAGACCCATTCTGCAGAGGAAAAAATAGAATCACTAACAGGCCTCATGCCTTGCACAGCCAGTGGCTAGAATACCTACCCCATCATACCCTGTGCTAGAAGGCCACTAGAACCATTTCAACTATGTTAGTTTTTCTTGGAAGCCAACAAGTGTTTGCCCAGTTAAGAGCGCGGTAACAAGCAGTCAAGTTATGTTATAATGATTGTCGATATCCTTAAAAGCCTTGTCAAGTTCCTTTTTGAGTAACCCTCACCCCACCCTTAGAGAAATTTATCTGTGGTTCACCTCTTTGAAGTACCTCATTGTTGTTCCACATTTACCATAGACGAAAAACAAACAAACAAACAAAAAAAAGCTTTTTATTAACAAAGTGTTCAGAAGGGGGCGCCACTGTGAACAATGAGAGTTTTCGCTGCCCGGACAATTTTGTTGCAGAAACAGCTGAAAGCAATCAGGTCAGACAGAGCCAAGGGCTGGAGGGATTTTTAAAATGACAAAAACCGAACCAAATCTAACCAAAACAAAAATCAAAACCAATGGCCAAGATTTCAAGTTTGCTACTAAAGGTATGACATTCTCCTAAGACATGCGAGTGACTTGATCACTTTATTTATATATTTATATTTGAAGAAGAAGGAACTATTTGATGCAGCAAATCCACGTTGTTTAAAAATTACCAGATATGGGGGCTCCTGGGTGGCTCAGTGGTTTAGGCCTCTGCCTTCGGCTCAGGTCATGATTTCAGGGTCCTGGAATGGAGCCCCACATCGGGCTCTCTGCTCAGCGGGGAGCCTGCTTCCCCCCTCTCTCTCTGCCTCCCTCTCTACCTACTTGTGATCTGTCTGTCAAATGGGTAAATAAGATCTTTAAATAAAGAATTACTAGATGTGAAATACATCGAGGGTATGGGAAGGAAAATGATTTCACCTGATCTGACTAGGAAGTGGTTGAAGCCTGAATTAAAGTGCCACAAAAAGAGTAGAGACCTGGGAAATATATGGGGTAAAAATCCTTAGAAAAAAAGCAATAATAACTGGCTGCTCTTTATTGATCCAGATCCTGCGGTAGGCAAAGAAGAGCTGGTTTTAGCCAGAGGATGATCTCCGTTTGTCTTCATGATCTGGCATTTCCTGCAAGCCAGGCATGGGGCTCTGCACTAGAGCTGCAAATGCTGAAGGCCCTCATTGTCCCTTTTCTCTTCTCAGGGGGACAACGGGCATGTCCATGGTGCAGTGTGACAGGCTTTACCACAGGGAGATAATAGACTGCCAAGGGTAGGTGGGAGCTGGGAAAAGCCACTTAGGAACAGATTTTCAAGGGAGGTGATAGACAAGGGCAAAGCGAAGAATGAGGATGAGTGTGTCAAGTTTCAGAGTGCCAGGAGGCAGCACAGTGCATTCGGGAAACTACAGCAAGTTCATGACAACCGACAGCTGATCTGGCAGCGTCACCTGTGGATGGAGGCTGAGCCCCGGGGTTAACACTGGGGGAGAGATCGTTTGTATACTATGGCGAGGAGGTGAGGTACTACACTGTGGGGGCACAGGGAGCTACCGGAGGATTTCAAATATCAGAATCGTAACCATAATAGAGTATTTCATTGCATCCTAGCTTTCATCAAGTGTAAGATGCACTATAGTTTATGTTCGACTAAGAAAGAGAAATGCTGTCAGTTAAAGTAGGATATGTCATCAAGTACAAGGTGAGTGCCACCTTAAGAGATATTAAAATGGGGGTCGGGGACAAATCTTAGAACAAGTAAATTGTGGTAGTAGAATAATTAAGAAAGATCCAACACTTGGATCAACTAAAGAAGTGATTATTGCTTACCATGTGCCCCAAACTATATTAAGTCCTAGAACAAGAGACGTGCTCATCTTGAAGCCTTGCAGCTGTTAGACCCAAGGTACAGAGGGCAGTAGCCAACGACCAGCAGGCTCCAAGTGCCATGTGAAGACTCTAAGAGCAACTGCCTTTGAAAGAGAAAACGGTTGACAGTGGGCTTTCTGAGGTAGAGAATTACTAGCTGGGAAAGTAGTAAAATTGACACAGAATCGGAATTGATGCCCCTACATGACAGAGTTGGTGAAACTTCCCTTCTCAGAGATCTTGAGGCACCTCAGAAATGAATTTTTCATTTTGGACAGAACATTCAGGATAAATATGATCTGTTTGAATTCCTGGTTTCTCATTAGGACAGTTTCTTAGGCTTCACTGGCAGAAGAAAAGGGTTTTGATAATCCAGGGTAAATCCTGACAGAAGCAAAGCACGGTATCTATGAAAAACTAACCCCTCAGAGGAGAACAACAGATAAAGGGCCAGGCCTACCTGACCCTGCAGGATAGGTAAGGTTAGTCTGGCAACAGGGGTATTTGGGAACTGCCCATCTCCTGCTAGAAGAGCTAGAGAAGACCCCTTCCAGAGAGACCACCAAGAGAGGAGAGCAGTAGGTGCTAATGATGAAGAATATTTTAATCAGGGGCGCCTGGGTGGCTCAGTGGATTAAGCCTCTGCCTTCGGCTCAGGCCATGATCTCAGTGTCCTGGGATTGAGCCCCGCATCGGGGTCTTTGCTCAGCAGGAGCCTGCTTTTCTATCTCTCTCTGCCTGACTCTCCGCCTACTTGTGATTTCTCTCTCTGTCAAATAAATACAGAAAATCTTTAAAAAAAAAAAGAATATTTTAATCAGCAGAGATGGTCAAAATGACAAAGTTCAATGATCAGAGTAAACATATGGGATTTAAAAATAAAAAATAAAAAAATTTTTTTGAAAGGACTTTTCTTTAAAGGAATTTAAACAAAAGACCTTTTTAAGAGACAGTTGGCTGTTTAAACCCAAAGTACAACTCACTGAGAGAATCGCCGCATTATTTATTGGGGTAGAAAGGACCTGGAATGTAGAAAGACCCATTCTGCAGAGGAAAAAATAGAATCACTAACAGGCCTCATGCCTTGCACAGCCAGTGGCTAGAATACCTACCCCATCATACCCTGTGCTAGAAGGCCACTAGAACCATTTCAACTATGTTAGTTTTTCTTGGAAGCCAACAAGTGTTTGCCCAGTTAAGAGCGCGGTAACAATCAGTCACGTTATGTTATAATGATTGTCGATATCTTTAAAAGCCTTGTCAAGTTCCTTTTTGAGTAACCCTCACCCCACCCTTAGAGAAATTTATCTGTGGTTCACCTCTTTGAAGTACCTCATTGTTGTTCCACATTTACCATAGCCGAAAAACAAACAAACAAAAAAAAAGCTTTTTGTTAACAAAGTGTTCAGAAGGGGGCGCCACTGTAAACAATGAGAGTTTTCGCTGCCCGGACAATTTTGTTGCAGAAACAGCTGAAAGCAATCAGGTCAGACAGAGCCAAGGGCTGGAGGGATTTTTAAAATGACAAAAACCGAACCAAATCTAACCAAAACAAAAATCAAAACCAATGGCCAAGATTTCAAGTTTGCTACTAAAGGTATGACATTCTCCTAAGACATGCGAGTGACGTGATCACTTTATTTATATATTTATATTTGAAGAAGAAGGAACTATTTGATGCAGCAAATCCACGTTGGTTAAAAATTACCAGATATGGGGGCTCCTGGGTGGCTCAGTGGTTTAGGCCTCTGCCTTCGGCTCAGGTCATGATTTCAGGGTCCTGGAATGGAGCCCCACATCGGGCTCTCTGCTCAGCGGGGAGCCTGCTTCCCCCCTCTCTCTCTGCCTCCCTCTCTACCTACTTGTGATCTGTCTGTCAAATGGGTAAATAAGATCTTTAAATAAAGAATTACTAGATGTGAAATACATCGAGGGTATGGGAAGGAAAATGATCCACCTGATCTGACTAGGAAGTGGTTGAAGCCTGAATTAAAGTGCCACAAAAAGAGTAGAGACCTGGGAAATATATGGGGTAAAAATCCCTAGAAAAACAGCAATAATAACTGGCTGCTCTTTATTGATCCAGATCCTGCGGTAGGCAAAGAAGAGCTGGTTTTAGCCAGAGGATGATCTCCGTTTGTCTTCATGATCTGGCATTTCCTGCAAGCCAGGCATGGGGCTCTGCACTAGAGCTGCAAATGCTGGGGGCCCTCATTGTCCCTTTTCTCTTCTCAGGGGGACAACGGGCATGTCCATGGTGCAGTGTGACAGTCTTTACCACAGGGAGATAATAGACTGCCAAGGGTAGGTGGGAGCTGGGAAAAGCCACTTAGGAACAGATTTTCAAGGGAGGTGATAGACAAGGGCAAAGCGAAGAATGAGGATGAGTGTGTCAAGTTTCAGAGTGCCAGGAGGCAGCACAGTGCATTCGGGAAACTACAGCAAGTTCATGACAACCGACAGCTGATCTGGCAGCGTCACCTGTGGATGGAGGCTGAGCCCCGGGGTTAACACTGGGGGTGAGATCGTTTGTATACTATGGCGAGGAGGTGAGGTACTACACTGTGGGGGCACAGGGAGCTACCGGAGGATTTCAAATATCAGAATCGTAACCATAATAGAGTATTTCATTGCATCCTAGCTTTCATCAAGTGTAAGATGCACTATAGTTTATGTTCGACTAAGAAAGAGAAATGCTGTCAGTTAAAGTAGGATATGTCATCAAGTGCAAGGTGAGTGCCACCTTAAGAGATATTAAAATGGGGGGGGGACAAATCTTAGAACAAGTAAATTGTGGTAGTAGAATAATTAAGAAAGATCCAACACTTGGATCAACTAAAGAAGTGATTATTGCTTACCATGTGCCCCAAACTATATTAAGTCCTAGAACAAGAGACGTGCTCATCTTGAAGCCTTGCAGCTGTTAGACCCAAGGTACAGAGGGCAGTAGCCAACGACCAGCAGGCTCCAAGTGCCATGTGAAGACTCTAAGAGCAACTGCCTTTGAAAGAGAAAACGGTTGACAGTGGGCTTTCTGAGGTAGAGAATTACTAGCTGGGAAAGTAGTAAAATTGACACAGAATCGGAATTGATGCCCCTACATGACAGAGTTGGTGAAACTTCCCTTCTCAGAGATCTTGAGGCACCTCAGAAATGAATTTTTCATTTTGGACAGAACATTCAGGAAAAATATGATCTGTTTGAATTCCTGGTTTCTCATTAGGACAGTTTCTTAGGCTTCACTGGCAGAAGAAAAGGGTTTTGATAATCCAGGGTAAATCCTGACAAAAGCAAAGCACGGTATCTATGAAAAACTAACCCCTCAGAGGAGAACAACAGATAAAGGGCCAGGCCTACCTGACCCTGCAGGATAGGTAAGGTTAGTCTGGCAACAGGGGTATTTGGGAACTGCCCATCTCCTGCTAGAAGAGCTAGAGAAGACCCCTTCCGGAGAGACCACCAAGAGAGGAGAGCAGTAGGTGCTAATGATGAAGAATATTTTAATCAGGGGCTCCTGGGTGGCTCAGTGGATTAAGCCTCTGCCTTCGGCTCGGGCCATGATCTCAGTGTCCTGGGATTGAGCCCCGCATCGGGCTCTTTGCTCAGCAGGAGCCTGCTTTTCTATATCTCTCTGCCTGACTCTCCGCCTACTTGTCATTTCTCTCTCTGTCAAATAAATACAGAAAATCTTTAAAAAAAAAAAAAAAGAATATTTTAATCAGCAGAGATGGTCAAAATGACAAAGTTCCATGATCAGAGTAAACATATGGGATTTAAAAATAAAAAATAAAAAAATTTTTTTGAAAGGACTTTTCTTTAAAGGAATTTAAACAAAAGACCTTTTTAAGAGTCAGTTGGCTGTTTAAACACAAAGTACAACTCACTGAGAGAATCGCCGCATTATTTATTGGGGTAGAACGGTCCTGGAATGTAGAAAGACCCATTCTGAAGAGGAAAAAATAGAATCACTAACAGGCCTCATGCCTTGCACAGCCAGTGGCTAGAATACCTACCCCATCATACCCTGTGCTAGAAGGCCAGTAGAACCATTTGAACTATGTTAGTTTTTCTTGGAAGCCAACAAGTGTTTGCCCAGTAAAGAGCGCGGTAACAATCAGTCACGTTATGTTATAATGATTGTCGATATCTTTAAAAGCCTTGTCAAGTTCCTTTTTGAGTAACCCTCACCCCACCCTTAGAGAAATTTATCTGTGGTTCACCTCTTTGAAGTACCTCATTGTTGTTCCACATTTACCATAGACGAAAAACAAACAAACAAAAAAAAAGCTTTTTATTAACAAAGTGTTCAGAAGGGGGCGCCACTGTAAACAATGAGAGTTTTCGCTGCCCGGACAATTTTGTTGCAGAAACAGCTGAAAGCAATCAGGTCAGACAGAGCCAAGGGCTGGAGGGATTTTTAAAATGACAAAAACCGAACCAAATCTAACCAAAACAAAAATCAAAACCAATGGCCAAGATTTCAAGTTTGCTACTAAAGGTATGACATTCTCCTAAGACATGCGAGTGACTTGATCACTTTATTTATATATTTATATTTGAAGAAGAAGGAACTATTTGATGCAGCAAATCCACGTTGGTTAAAAATTACCAGATATGGGGGCTCCTGGGTGGCTCAGTGGTTTAGGCCTCTGCCTTCGGCTCAGGTCATGATTTCAGGGTCCTGGAATGGAGCCCCACATCGGGCTCTCTGCTCAGCGGGGAGCCTGCTTCCCCCCTCTCTCTCTGCCTCCCTCTCTACCTACTTGTGATCTGTCTGTCAAATGGGTAAATAAGATCTTTAAATAAAGAATTACTAGATGTGAAATACATCGAGGGTATGGGAAGGAAAATGATCCACCTGATCTGACTAGGAAGTGGTTGAAGCCTGAATTAAAGTGCCACAAAAAGAGTAGAGACCTGGGAAATATATGGGGTAAAAATCCCTAGAAAAACAGCAATAATAACTGGCTGCTCTTTATTGATCCAGATCCTGCGGTAGGCAAAGAAGAGCTGGTTTTAGCCAGAGGATGATCTCCGTTTGTCTTCATGATCTGGCTTTTCCTGCAAGCCAGTCATGGGGCTCTGCACTAGAGCTGCAAATGCTGGGGGCCCTCATTGTCCCTTTTCTCTTCTCAGGGGGACAACGGGCATGTCCATGGTGCAGTGTGACAGGCTTTAACACAGGGAGATAATAGACTGCCAAGGGTAGGTGGGAGCTGGGAAAAGCCACTTAGGAACAGATTTTCAAGGGAGGTGATAGACAAGGGCAAAGCGAAGAATGAGGATGAGTGTGTCAAGTTTCAGAGTGCCAGGAGGCAGCACAGTGCATTCGGGAAACTACAGCAAGTTCATGACAACCGACAGCTGATCTGGCAGCGTCACCTGTGGATGGAGGCTGAGCCCCGGGGTTAACACTGGGGGTGAGATCGTTTGTATACTATGGCGAGGAGGTGAGGTACTACACTGTGGGGGCACAGGGAGCTACCGGAGGATTTCAAATATCAGAATCGTAACCATAATAGAGTATTTCATTGCATCCTAGCTTTCATCAAGTGTAAGATGCACTATAGTTTATGTTCGACTAAGAAAGAGAAATGCTGTCAGTTAAAGTAGGATATGTCATCAAGTGCAAGGTGAGTGCCACCTTAAGAGATATTAAAATGGGGGGGGGGACAAATCTTAGAACAAGTAAATTGTGGTAGTAGAATAATTAAGAAAGATCCAACACTTGGATCAACTAAAGAAGTGATTATTGCTTACCATGTGCCCCAAACTATATTAAGTCCTAGAACAAGAGACGTGCTCATCTTGAAGCCTTGCAGCTGTTAGACCCAAGGTACAGAGGGCAGTAGCCAACGACCAGCAGGCTCCAAGTGCCATGTGAAGACTCTAAGAGCAACTGCCTTTGAAAGAGAAAACGGTTGACAGTGGGCTTTCTGAGGTAGAGAATTACTAGCTGGGAAAGTAGTAAAATTGACACAGAATCGGAATTGATGCCCCTACATGACAGAGTTGGTGAAACTTCCCTTCTCAGAGATCTTGAGGCACCTCAGAAATGAATTTTTCATTTTGGACAGAACATTCAGGATAAATATGATCTGTTTGAATTCCTGGTTTCTCATTAGGACAGTTTCTTAGGCTTCACTGGCAGAAGAAAAGGGTTTTGATAATCCAGGGTAAATCCTGACAGAAGCAAAGCACGGTATCTATGAAAAACTAACCCCTCAGAGGAGAACAACAGATAAAGGGCCAGGCCTACCTGACCCTGCAGGATAGGTAAGGTTAGTCTGGCAACAGGGGTATTTGGGAACTGCCCATCTCCTGCTAGAAGAGCTAGAGAAGACCCCTTCCGGAGAGACCACCAAGAGAGGAGAGCAGTAGGTGCTAATGATGAAGAATATTTTAATCAGGGGCGCCTGGGTGGCTCAGTGGATTAAGCCTCTGCCTTCGGCCCGGGCCATGATCTCAGTGTCCTGGGATTGAGCCCCGCATCGGGCTCTTTGCTCAGCAGGAGCCTGCTTTTCTATCTCTCTCTGCCTGACTCTCCGCCTACTTGTGATTTCTCTCTCTGTCAAATAAATACAGAAAATCTTTAAAAAAAAAAAAAAGAATATTTTAATCAGCAGAGATGGTCAAAATGACAAAGTTCCATGATCAGAGTAAACATATGGGATTTAAAAATAAAAAATAAAAAAATTTTTTTGAAAGGACTTTTCTTTAAAGGAATTTAAACAAAAGACCTTTTTAAGAGACAGTTGGCTGTTTAAACCCAAAGTACAACTCACTGAGAGAATCGCCGAATTATTTATTGGGGTAGAAAGGACCTGGAATGTAGAAAGACCCATTCTGCAGAGGAAAAAATAGAATCACTAACAGGCCTCATGCCTTGCACAGCCAGTGGCTAGAATACCTACCCCATCATACCCTGTGCTAGAAGGCCACTAGAACCATTTCAACTATGTTAGTTTTTCTTGGAAGCCAACAAGTGTTTGCCCAGTTAAGAGCGCGGTAACAATCAGTCAAGTTATGTTATAATGATTGTCGATATCCTTAAAAGCCTTGTCAAGTTCCTTTTTGAGTAACCCTCACCCCACCCTTAGAGAAATTTATCTGTGGTTCACCTCTTTGAAGTACCTCATTGTTGTTCCACATTTACCATAGACGAAAAACAAACAAACAAACAAAAAAAAGCTTTTTATTAACAAAGTGTTCAGAAGGGGGCGCCACTGTGAACAATGAGAGTTTTCGCTGCCCGGACAATTTTGTTGCAGAAACAGCTGAAAGCAATCAGGTCAGACAGAGCCAAGGGCTGGAGGGATTTTTAAAATGACAAAAACCGAACCAAATCTAACCAAAACAAAAATCAAAACCAATGGCCAAGATTTCAAGTTTGCTACTAAAGGTATGACATTCTCCTAAGACATGCGAGTGACTTGATCACTTTATTTATATATTTATATTTGAAGAAGAAGGAACTATTTGATGCAGCAAATCCACGTTGTTTAAAAATTACCAGATATGGGGGCTCCTGGGTGGCTCAGTGGTTTAGGCCTCTGCCTTCGGCTCAGGTCATGATTTCAGGGTCCTGGAATGGAGCCCCACATCGGGCTCTCTGCTCAGCGGGGAGCCTGCTTCCCCCCTCTCTCTCTGCCTCCCTCTCTACCTACTTGTGATCTGTCTGTCAAATGGGTAAATAAGATCTTTAAATAAAGAATTACTAGATGTGAAATACATCGAGGGTATGGGAAGGAAAATGATTTCACCTGATCTGACTAGGAAGTGGTTGAAGCCTGAATTAAAGTGCCACAAAAAGAGTAGAGACCTGGGAAATATATGGGGTAAAAATCCTTAGAAAAAAAGCAATAATAACTGGCTGCTCTTTATTGATCCAGATCCTGCGGTAGGCAAAGAAGAGCTGGTTTTAGCCAGAGGATGATCTCCGTTTGTCTTCATGATCTGGCATTTCCTGCAAGCCAGGCATGGGGCTCTGCACTAGAGCTGCAAATGCTGAAGGCCCTCATTGTCCCTTTTCTCTTCTCAGGGGGACAACGGGCATGTCCATGGTGCAGTGTGACAGGCTTTACCACAGGGAGATAATAGACTGCCAAGGGTAGGTGGGAGCTGGGAAAAGCCACTTAGGAACAGATTTTCAAGGGAGGTGATAGACAAGGGCAAAGCGAAGAATGAGGATGAGTGTGTCAAGTTTCAGAGTGCCAGGAGGCAGCACAGTGCATTCGGGAAACTACAGCAAGTTCATGACAACCGACAGCTGATCTGGCAGCGTCACCTGTGGATGGAGGCTGAGCCCCGGGGTTAACACTGGGGGAGAGATCGTTTGTATACTATGGCGAGGAGGTGAGGTACTACACTGTGGGGGCACAGGGAGCTACCGGAGGATTTCAAATATCAGAATCGTAACCATAATAGAGTATTTCATTGCATCCTAGCTTTCATCAAGTGTAAGATGCACTATAGTTTATGTTCGACTAAGAAAGAGAAATGCTGTCAGTTAAAGTAGGATATGTCATCAAGTGCAAGGTGAGTGCCACCTTAAGAGATATTAAAATGGGGGGGGGGACAAATCTTAGAACAAGTAAATTGTGGTAGTAGAATAATTAAGAAAGATCCAACACTTGGATCAACTAAAGAAGTGATTATTGCTTAGCATGTGCCCCAAACTATATTAAGTCCTAGAACAAGAGACGTGCTCATCTTGAAGCCTTGCAGCTGTTAGACCCAAGGTACAGAGGGCAGTAGCCAACGACCAGCAGGCTCCAAGTGCCATGTGAAGACTCTAAGAGCAACTGCCTTTGAAAGAGAAAACGGTTGACAGTGGGCTTTCTGAGGTAGAGAATTACTAGCTGGGAAAGTAGTAAAATTGACACAGAATCGGAATTGATGCCCCTACATGACAGAGTTGGTGAAACTTCCCTTCTCAGAGATCTTGAGGCACCTCAGAAATGAATTTTTCATTTTGGACAGAACATTCAGGATAAATATGATCTGTTTGAATTCCTGGTTTCTCATTAGGACAGTTTCTTAGGCTTCACTGGCAGAAGAAAAGGGTTTTGATAATCCAGGGTAAATCCTGACAGAAGCAAAGCACGGTATCTATGAAAAACTAACCCCTCAGAGGAGAACAACAGATAAAGGGCCAGGCCTACCTGACCCTGCAGGATAGGTAAGGTTAGTCTGGCAACAGGGGTATTTGGGAACTGCCCATCTCCTGCTAGAAGAGCTAGAGAAGACCCCTTCCAGAGAGACCACCAAGAGAGGAGAGCAGTAGGTGCTAATGATGAAGAATATTTTAATCAGGGGCGCCTGGGTGGCTCAGTGGATTAAGCCTCTGCCTTCGGCTCGGGCCATGATCTCAGTGTCCTGGGATTGAGCCCCGCATCGGGGTCTTTGCTCAGCAGGAGCCTGCTTTTCTATCTCTCTCTGCCTGACTCTCCGCCTACTTGTGATTTCTCTCTCTGTCAAATAAATACAGAAAATCTTTAAAAAAAAAAAGAATATTTTAATCAGCAGAGATGGTCAAAATGACAAAGTTCAATGATCAGAGTAAACATATGGGATTTAAAAATAAAAAATAAAAAAATTTTTTTGAAAGGACTTTTCTTTAAAGGAATTTATACAAAAGACCTTTTTAAGAGACAGTTGGCTGTTTAAACCCAAAGTACAACTCACTGAGAGAATCGCCGCATTATTTATTGGGGTAGAAAGGACCTGGAATGTAGAAAGACCCATTCTGCAGAGGAAAAAATAGAATCACTAACAGGCCTCATGCCTTGCACAGCCAGTGGCTAGAATACCTACCCCATCATACCCTGTGCTAGAAGGCCACTAGAACCATTTCAACTATGTTAGTTTTTCTTGGAAGCCAACAAGTGTTTGCCCAGTTAAGAGCGCGGTAACAATCAGTCACGTTATGTTATAATGATTGTCGATATCTTTAAAAGCCTTGTCAAGTTCCTTTTTGAGTAACCCTCACCCCACCCTTAGAGAAATTTATCTGTGGTTCACCTCTTTGAAGTACCTCATTGTTGTTCCACATTTACCATAGCCGAAAAACAAACAAACAAAAAAAAAGCTTTTTGTTAACAAAGTGTTCAGAAGGGGGCGCCACTGTAAACAATGAGAGTTTTCGCTGCCCGGACAATTTTGTTGCAGAAACAGCTGAAAGCAATCAGGTCAGACAGAGCCAAGGGCTGGAGGGATTTTTAAAATGACAAAAACCGAACCAAATCTAACCAAAACAAAAATCAAAACCAATGGCCAAGATTTCAAGTTTGCTACTAAAGGTATGACATTCTCCTAAGACATGCGAGTGACGTGATCACTTTATTTATATATTTATATTTGAAGAAGAAGGAACTATTTGATGCAGCAAATCCACGTTGGTTAAAAATTACCAGATATGTGGGCTCCTGGGTGGCTCAGTGGTTTAGGCCTCTGCCTTCGGCTCAGGTCATGATTTCAGGGTCCTGGAATGGAGCCCCACATCGGGCTCTCTGCTCAGCGGGGAGCCTGCTTCCCCCCTCTCTCTCTGCCTCCCTCTCTACCTACTTGTGATCTGTCTGTCAAATGGGTAAATAAGATCTTTAAATAAAGAATTACTAGATGTGAAATACATCGAGGGTATGGGAAGGAAAATGATCCACCTGATCTGACTAGGAAGTGGTTGAAGCCTGAATTAAAGTGCCACAAAAAGAGTAGAGACCTGGGAAATATATGGGGTAAAAATCCCTAGAAAAACAGCAATAATAACTGGCTGCTCTTTATTGATCCAGATCCTGCGGTAGGCAAAGAAGAGCTGGTTTTAGCCAGAGGATGATCTCCGTTTGTCTTCATGATCTGGCATTTCCTGCAAGCCAGGCATGGGGCTCTGCACTAGAGCTGCAAATGCTGGGGGCCCTCATTGTCCCTTTTCTCTTCTCAGGGGGACAACGGGCATGTCCATGGTGCAGTGTGACAGGCTTTACCACAGGGAGATAATAGACTGCCAAGGGTAGGTGGGAGCTGGGAAAAGCCACTTAGGAACAGATTTTCAAGGGAGGTGATAGACAAGGGCAAAGCGAAGAATGAGGATGAGTGTGTCAAGTTTCAGAGTGCCAGGAGGCAGCACAGTGCATTCGGGAAACTACAGCAAGTTCATGACAACCGACAGCTGATCTGGCAGCGTCACCTGTGGATGGAGGCTGAGCCCCGGGGTTAACACTGGGGGTGAGATCGTTTGTATACTATGGCGAGGAGGTGAGGTACTACACTGTGGGGGCACAGGGAGCTACCGGAGGATTTCAAATATCAGAATCGTAACCATAATAGAGTATTTCATTGCATCCTAGCTTTCATCAAGTGTAAGATGCACTATAGTTTATGTTCGACTAAGAAAGAGAAATGCTGTCAGTTAAAGTAGGATATGTCATCAAGTGCAAGGTGAGTGCCACCTTAAGAGATATTAAAATGGGGGGGGGACAAATCTTAGAACAAGTAAATTGTGGTAGTAGAATAATTAAGAAAGATCCAACACTTGGATCAACTAAAGAAGTGATTATTGCTTACCATGTGCCCCAAACTATATTAAGTCCTAGAACAAGAGACGTGCTCATCTTGAAGCCTTGCAGCTGTTAGACCCAAGGTACAGAGGGCAGTAGCCAACGACCAGCAGGCTCCAAGTGCCATGTGAAGACTCTAAGAGCAACTGCCTTTGAAAGAGAAAACGGTTGACAGTGGGCTTTCTGAGGTAGAGAATTACTAGCTGGGAAAGTAGTAAAATTGACACAGAATCGGAATTGATGCCCCTACATGACAGAGTTGGTGAAACTTCCCTTCTCAGAGATCTTGAGGCACCTCAGAAATGAATTTTTCATTTTGGACAGAACATTCAGGATAAATATGATCTGTTTGAATTCCTGGTTTCTCATTAGGACAGTTTCTTAGGCTTCACTGGCAGAAGAAAAGGGTTTTGATAATCCAGGGTAAATCCTGACAAAAGCAAAGCACGGTATCTATGAAAAACTAACCCCTCAGAGGAGAACAACAGATAAAGGGCCAGGCCTACCTGACCCTGCAGGATAGGTAAGGTTAGTCTGGCAACAGGGGTATTTGGGAACTGCCCATCTCCTGCTAGAAGAGCTAGAGAAGACCCCTTCCGGAGAGACCACCAAGAGAGGAGAGCAGTAGGTGCTAATGATGAAGAATATTTTAATCAGGGGCTCCTGGGTGGCTCAGTGGATTAAGCCTCTGCCTTCGGCTCGGGCCATGATCTCAGTGTCCTGGGATTGAGCCCCGCATCGGGCTCTTTGCTCAGCAGGAGCCTGCTTTTCTATATCTCTCTGCCTGACTCTCCGCCTACTTGTGATTTCTCTCTCTGTCAAATAAATACAGAAAATCTTTAAAAAAAAAAAAAAAGAATATTTTAATCAGCAGAGATGGTCAAAATGACAAAGTTCCATGATCAGAGTAAACATATGGGATTTAAAAATAAAAAATAAAAAAATTTTTTTGAAAGGACTTTTCTTTAAAGGAATTTAAACAAAAGACCTTTTTAAGAGTCAGTTGGCTGTTTAAACACAAAGTACAACTCACTGAGAGAATCGCCGCATTATTTATTGGGGTAGAAAGGTCCTGGAATGTAGAAAGACCCATTCTGAAGAGGAAAAAATAGAATCACTAACAGGCCTCATGCCTTGCACAGCCAGTGGCTAGAATACCTACCCCATCATACCCTGTGCTAGAAGGCCAGTAGAACCATTTCAACTATGTTAGTTTTTCTTGGAAGCCAACAAGTGTTTGCCCAGTAAAGAGCGCGGTAACAATCAGTCACGTTATGTTATAATGATTGTCGATATCTTTAAAAGCCTTGTCAAGTTCCTTTTTGAGTAACCCTCACCCCACCCTTAGAGAAATTTATCTGTGGTTCACCTCTTTGAAGTACCTCATTGTTGTTCCACATTTACCATAGCCGAAAAACAAACAAACAAAAAAAAAGCTTTTTATTAACAAAGTGTTCAGAAGGGGGCGCCACTGTAAACAATGAGAGTTTTCGCTGCCCGGACAATTTTGTTGCAGAAACAGCTGAAAGCAATCAGGTCAGACAGAGCCAAGGGCTGGAGGGATTTTTAAAATGACAAAAACCGAACCAAATCTAACCAAAACAAAAATCAAAACCAATGGCCAAGATTTCAAGTTTGCTACTAAAGGTATGACATTCTCCTAAGACATGCGAGTGACTTGATCACTTTATTTATATATTTATATTTGAAGAAGAAGGAACTATTTGATGCAGCAAATCCACGTTGGTTAAAAATTACCAGATATGGGGGCTCCTGGGTGGCTCAGTGCTTTAGGCCTCTGCCTTCGGCTCAGGTCATGATTTCAGGGTCCTGGAATGGAGCCCCACATCGGGCTCTCTGCTCAGCGGGGAGCCTGCTTCCCCCCTCTCTCTCTGCCTCCCTCTCTACCTACTTGTGATCTGTCTGTCAAATGGGTAAATAAGATCTTTAAATAAAGAATTACTAGATGTGAAATACATCGAGGGTATGGGAAGGAAAATGATCCACCTGATCTGACTAGGAAGTGGTTGAAGCCTGAATTAAAGTGCCACAAAAAGAGTAGAGACCTGGGAAATATATGGGGTAAAAATCCCTAGAAAAACAGCAATAATAACTGGCTGCTCTTTATTGATCCAGATCCTGCGGTAGGCAAAGAAGAGCTGGTTTTAGCCAGAGGATGATCTCCGTTTGTCTTCATGATCTGGCATTTCCTGCAAGCCAGTCATGGGGCTCTGCACTAGAGCTGCAAATGCTGGGGGCCCTCATTGTCCCTTTTCTCTTCTCAGGGGGACAACGGGCATGTCCATGGTGCAGTGTGACAGGCTTTACCACAGGGAGATAATAGACTGCCAAGGGTAGGTGGGAGCTGGGAAAAGCCACTTAGGAACAGATTTTCAAGGGAGGTGATAGACAAGGGCAAAGCGAAGAATGAGGATGAGTGTGTCAAGTTTCAGAGTGCCAGGAGGCAGCACAGTGCATTCGGGAAACTACAGCAAGTTCATGACAACCGACAGCTGATCTGGCAGCGTCACCTGTGGATGGAGGCTGAGCCCCGGGGTTAACACTGGGGGTGAGATCGTTTGTATACTATGGCGAGGAGGTGAGGTACTACACTGTGGGGGCACAGGGAGCTACCGGAGGATTTCAAATATCAGAATCATAACCATAATAGAGTATTTCATTGCATCCTAGCTTTCATCAAGTGTAAGATGCACTATAGTTTATGTTCGACTAAGAAAGAGAAATGCTGTCAGTTAAAGTAGGATATGTCATCAAGTACAAGGTGAGTGCCACCTTAAGAGATATTAAAATGGGGGGGGGATAAATCTTAGAACAAGTAAATTGTGGTAGTAGAATAATTAAGAAAGATCCAACACTTGGATCAACTAAAGAAGTGATTATTGCTTACCATGTGCCCCAAACTATATTAAGTCCTAGAACAAGAGACGTGCTCATCTTGAAGCCTTGCAGCTGTTAGACCCAAGGTACAGAGGGCAGTAGCCAACGACCAGCAGGCTCCAAGTGCCATGTGAAGACTCTAAGAGCAACTGCCTTTGAAAGAGAAAACGGTTGACAGTGGGCTTTCTGAGGTAGAGAATTACTAGCTGGGAAAGTAGTAAAATTGACACAGAATCGGAATTGATGCCCCTACATGACAGAGTTGGTGAAACTTCCCTTCTCAGAGATCTTGAGGCACCTCAGAAATGAATTTTTCATTTTGGACAGAACATTCAGGATAAATATGATCTGTTTGAATTCCTGGTTTCTCATTAGGACAGTTTCTTAGGCTTCACTGGCAGAAGAAAAGGGTTTTGATAATCCAGGGTAAATCCTGACAAAAGCAAAGCACGGTATCTATGAAAAACTAACCCCTCAGAGGAGAACAACAGATAAAGGGCCAGGCCTACCTGACCCTGCAGGATAGGTAAGGTTAGTCTGGCAACAGGGGTATTTGGGAACTGCCCATCTCCTGCTAGAAGAGCTAGAGAAGACCCCTTCCGGAGAGACCACCAAGAGAGGAGAGCAGTAGGTGCTAATGATGTAGAATATTTTAATCAGGGGCTCCTGGGTGGCTCAGTGGATTAAGCCTCTGCCTTCGGCTCGGGCCATGATCTCAGTGTCCTGGGATTGAGCCCCGCATCGGGCTCTTTGCTCAGCAGGAGCCTGCTTTTCTATCTCTCTCTGCCTGACTCTCCGCCTACTTGTGATTTCTCTCTTTGTCAAATAAATACAGAAAATCTTTAAAAAAAAAAAAAAGAATATTTTAATCAGCAGAGATGGTCAAAATGACAAAGTTCCATGATCAGAGTAAACATATGGGATTTAAAAATAAAAAATAAAAAAATTTTTTTGAAAAGACTTTTCTTTAAAGGAATTTAAACAAAAGACCTTTTTAAGAGACAGTTGGCTGTTTAAACACAAAGTACAACTCACTGAGAGAATCGCCGCATTATTTATTGGGGTAGAAAGGTCCTGGAATGTAGAAAGACCCATTCTGAAGAGGAAAAAATAGAATCACTAACAGGCCTCATGCCTTGCACAGCCAGTGGCTAGAATACCTACCCCATCATACCCTGTGCTAGAAGGCCAGTAGAACCATTTCAACTATGTTAGTTTTTCTTGGAAGCCAACAAGTGTTTGCCCAGTAAAGAGCGCGGTAACAATCAGTCACGTTATGTTATAATGATTGTCGATATCTTTAAAAGCCTTGTCAAGTTCCTTTTTGAGTAACCCTCACCCCACCCTTAGAGAAATTTATCTGTGGTTCACCTCTTTGAAGTACCTCATTGTTGTTCCACATTTACCATAGCCGAAAAACAAACAAACAAAAAAAAAGCTTTTTATTAACAAAGTGTTCAGAAGGGGGCGCCACTGTAAACAATGAGAGTTTTCGCTGCCCGGACAATTTTGTTGCAGAAACAGCTGAAAGCAATCAGGTCAGACAGAGCCAAGGGCTGGAGGGATTTTTAAAATGACAAAAACCGAACCAAATCTAACCAAAACAAAAATCAAAACCAATGGCCAAGATTTCAAGTTTGCTACTAAAGGTATGACATTCTCCTAAGACATGCGAGTGACTTGATCACTTTATTTATATATTTATATTTGAAGAAGAAGGAACTATTTGATGCAGCAAATCCACGTTGGTTAAAAATTACCAGATATGGGGGCTCCTTGGTGGCTCAGTGGTTTAGGCCTCTGCCTTCGGCTCAGGTCATGATTTCAGGGTCCTGGAATGGAGCCCCACATCGGGCTCTCTGCTCAGCGGGGAGCCTGCTTCCCCCCTCTCTCTCTGCCTCCCTCTCTACCTACTTGTGATCTGTCTGTCAAATGGGTAAATAAGATCTTTAAATAAAGAATTACTAGATGTGAAATACATCGAGGGTATGGGAAGGAAAATGATCCACCTGATCTGACTAGGAAGTGGTTGAAGCCTGAATTAAAGTGCCACAAAAAGAGTAGAGACCTGGGAAATATATGGGGTAAAAATGCCTAGAAAAACAGCAATAATAACTGGCTGCTCTTTATTGATCCAGATCCTGCGGTAGGCAAAGAAGAGCTGGTTTTAGCCAGAGGATGATCTCCGTTTGTCTTCATGATCTGGCATTTCCTGCAAGCCAGGCATGGGGCTCTGCACTAGAGCTGCAAATGCTGGGGGCCCTCATTGTCCCTTTTCTCTTCTCAGGGGGACAACGGGCATGTCCATGGTGCAGTGTGACAGGCTTTACCACAGGGAGATAATAGACTGCCAAGGGTAGGTGGGAGCTGGGAAAAGCCACTTAGGAACAGATTTTCAAGGGAGGTGATAGACAAGGGCAAAGCGAAGAATGAGGATGAGTGTGTCAAGTTTCAGAGTGCCAGGAGGCAGCACAGTGCATTCGGGAAACTACAGCAAGTTCATGACAACCGACAGCTGATCTGGCAGCGTCACCTGTGGATGGAGGCTGAGCCCCGGGGTTAACACTGGGGGTGAGATGGTTTGTATACTATGGCGAGGAGGTGAGGTACTACACTGTGGGGGCACAGGGAGCTACCAAAGGATTTCAAATATCAGAATCGTAACCATAATAGAGTATTTCATTGCATCCTAGCTTTCATCAAGTGTAAGATGCACTATAGTTTATGTTCGACTAAGAAAGAGAAATGCTGTCAGTTAAAGTAGGATATGTCATCAAGTGCAAGGTGAGTGCCACCTTAAGAGATATTAAAATGGGGGGGGGGACAAATCTTAGAACAAGTAAATTGTGGTAGTAGAATAATTAAGAAAGATCCAACACTTGGATCAACTAAAGAAGTGATTATTGCTTAGCATGTGCCCCAAACTATATTAAGTCCTAGAACAAGAGACGTGCTCATCTTGAAGCCTTGCAGCTGTTAGACCCAAGGTACAGAGGGCAGTAGCCAACGACCAGCAGGCTCCAAGTGCCATGTGAAGACTCTAAGAGCAACTGCCTTTGAAAGAGAAAACGGTTGACAGTGGGCTTTCTGAGGAAGAGAATTACTAGCTGGGAAAGTAGTAAAATTGACACAGAATCGGAATTGATGCCCCTACATGACAGAGTTGGTGAAACTTCCCTTCTCAGAGATCTTGAGGCACCTCAGAAATGAATTTTTCATTTTGGACAGAACATTCAGGATAAATATGATCTGTTTGAATTCCTGGTTTCTCATTAGGACAGTTTCTTAGGCTTCACTGGCAGAAGAAAAGGGTTTTGATAATCCAGGGTAAATCCTGACAAAAGCAAAGCACGGTATCTATGAAAAACTAACCCCTCAGAGGAGAACAACAGATAAAGGGCCAGGCCTACCTGACCCTGCAGGATAGGTAAGGTTAGTCTGGCAACAGGGGTATTTGGGAACTGCCCATCTCCTGCTAGAAGAGCTAGAGAAGACCCCTTCCGGAGAGACCACCAAGAGAGGAGAGCAGTAGGTGCTAATGATGAAGAATATTTTAATCAGGGGCGCCTGGGTGGCTCAGTGGATTAAGCCTCTGCCTTCGGCTCGGGCCATGATCTCAGTGTCCTGGGATTGAGCCCCGCATCGGGCTCTTTGCTCAGCAGGAGCCTGCTTTTCTATCTCTCTCTGCCTGACTCTCCGCCTACTTGTGATTTCTCTCTCTGTCAAATAAATACAGAAAATCTTTAAAAAAATAAAAAAGAATATTTTAATCAGCAGAGATGGTCAAAATGACAAAGTTCCATGATCAGAGTAAACATATGGGATTTAAAAATAAAAAATAAAAAAATTTTTTTGAAAGGACTTTTCTTTAAAGGAATTTAAACAAAAGACCTTTTAAAGAGACAGTTGGCTGTTTAAACCCAAAGTACAACTCACTGAGAGAATCGCCGCATTATTTATTGGGGTAGAAAGGACCTGGAATGTAGAAAGACCCATTCTGCAGAGGAAAAAATAGAATCACTAACAGGCCTCATGCCTTGCACAGCCAGTGGCTAGAATACCTACCCCATCATACCCTGTGCTAGAAGGCCACTAGAACCATTTCAACTATGTTAGTTTTTCTTGGAAGCCAACAAGTGTTTGCCCAGTTAAGAGCGCGGTAACAATCAGTCACGTTATGTTATAATGATTGTCGATATCTTTAAAAGCCTTGTCAAGTTCCTTTTTGAGTAACCCTCACCCCACCCTTAGAGAAATTTATCTGTGGTTCACCTCTTTGAAGTACCTCATTGTTGTTCCACATTTACCATAGCCGAAAAACAAACAAACAAAAAAAAAAGCTTTTTATTAACAAAGTGTTCAGAAGGGGGCGCCACTGTAAACAATGAGAGTTTTCGCTGCCCGGACAATTTTGTTGCAGAAACAGCTGAAAGCAATCAGGTCAGACAGAGCCAAGGGCTGGAGGGATTTTTAAAATGACAAAAACCGAACCAAATCTAACCAAAACAAAAATCAAAACCAATGGCCAAGATTTCAAGTTTGCTACTAAAGGTATGACATTCTCCTAAGACATGCGAGTGACTTGATCACTTTATTTATATATTTATATTTGAAGAAGAAGGAACTATTTGATGCAGCAAATCCACGTTGGTTAAAAATTACCAGATATGGGGGCTCCTGGGTGGCTCAGTGGTTTAGGCCTCTGCCTTCGGCTCAGGTCATGATTTCAGGGTCCTGGAATGGAGCACCACATCGGGCTCTCTGCTCAGCGGGGAGCCTGCTTCCCCCCTCTCTCTCTGCCTCCCTCTCTACCTACTTGTGATCTGTCTGTCAAATGGGTAAATAAGATCTTTAAATAAAGAATTACTAGATGTGAAATACATCGAGGGTATGGGAAGGAAAATGATCCACCTGATCTGACTAGGAAGTGGTTGAAGCCTGAATTAAAGTGCCACAAAAAGAGTAGAGACCTGGGAAATATATGGGGTAAAAATCCCTAGAAAACAGCAATAATAACTGGCTGCTCTTTATTGATCCAGATCCTGCGGTAGGCAAAGAAGAGCTGGTTTTAGCCAGAGGATGATCTCCGTTTGTCTTCATGATCTGGCATTTCCTGCAAGCCAGGCATGGGGCTCTGCACTAGAGCTGCAAATGCTGAAGGCCCTCATTGTCCCTTTTCTCTTCTCAGGGGGACAACGGGCATGTCCATGGTGCAGTGTGACAGGCTTTACCACAGGGAGATAATAGACTGCCAAGGGTAGGTGGGAGCTGGGAAAAGCCACTTAGGAACAGATTTTCAAGGGAGGTGATAGACAAGGGCAAAGCGAAGAAAGAGGATGAGTGTGTCAAGTTTCAGAGTGCCAGGAGGCAGCACAGTGCATTCGGGAAACTACAGCAAGTTCATGACAACCGACAGCTGATCTGGCAGCGTCACCTGTGGATGGAGGCTGAGCCCCGGGGTTA
>NW_028134428.1:0-72000 GCF_964662115.1 Mustela nivalis | reverse complement strand
TTGCCTTGGAGAGGGCAGGCACAATCTTTCGCTGTTTGGTCCAGAGGCCCTAGCCTGGATGTTGTGTGGGTCCAGGCTGTGGGCACAGAAGTCTGAATACACAAACTCAGCTTATGAGTGGTGCCTAGTGTATTGCAGGCCGGATGTACAGCCCGAGAGGGAGCTCCTGGGCCTCTGAAACAAGGGCGAGTGGGAGGCGTTCCTTCAGGCTTTTGTCTCTGGATGTTGTGTACGGGATGGCCGTGGATTGGAGCGGTGGCCTGAGGTACTGTGGACGAGTATCCCTCTCTGGGGATTTGTCCCAGCTCCCAAGAGTTTGGGGTCATTTTGTGGGAAGGGTGGAGTCCTGTTGTCTGGCTCATGGGTCTCTCCAAGAAAGGGATTCCAGAGCAGAGCTCCAGGTACGGGCGGGGCGACTGGAAAATTCAAACCGTGGTGAGGATTGGGTGCATAGGGGCTTGGCAAGCCCCATATGTGGGCTCTTGGTCCAGGCCCTGACAGGCCTTTCTTTGACATGGGGCTCATGCTGAGGGTCACAGTGTGAATTTGTGCCCAAGCAGCACTCAAGTTTGGGCGTGGCATCAGGGGCCATGAAGGTTTCTCCCACCCTGAAGGTGTGACTGCATGCCAAGAGCAAGCTTGACTGCCATGGGGAAGGAGGGGTTCTGTTTTGTGCTTGCTATACCTAGCTGTGTGGAGAATTGATATAATGTCTAGGTTCAGATATCGGAAAACCAAGGTTAGGATGAGGTGACGGCATAAGACCATGGCGTGTCCGAAGTGCTGTGTGTGCGGCCAGCTGTCTTTTTGTCTGTCTGGACGTCTGGCTTCTGGCTGTGTCAGGCAGAGCATGAGTGCCCCGAGCAGCCTATCCAGTTCGGGTACCGTCGAGGCCCGAGCAGGTTGATCCTCATCTGGGTTTTCTGGAGAGCCCCACAGGGAAACGTTTTTCTTCCGTTGGGCAGACACTGGGCTCGGTTTTGGTTCTGGAGTTCCTAGTCCGGAGGGCTTGTTTGCCAGGAGTGTGAGGAAGGAAGTCTGAAAACACAAGCTAGCGTGAGGTTTGGGACCGAGGGCACGGCAGGCCCACTCTGCAGAGGCTGAATCGAGATCTCCTGCACTGAGGTCATGTCAACTATGAGACATGCCTCAGGCTAGAGCTCTTGTCCAGCATGGCGTCTTCTTGAAGGGTGTGGGGGCTTCATGAGGCCAGAAAGTTTTGGCTACGATGGGACTTGTGACCTGCTCCAAAACTGAAGGTTACCTTCTGCACGGCAGTCGAGTCCTATTGGATGGTTCCAAGAGGCCCCATATGGTAAGACTCGAGAGCAGGTGTCTAAGCATGGATGCCTGGGAACGCCACCTCATATTCCCACTCTTTAGTGAGGACAAGGCAGGCTCAATCTGCGGGCTCCTGGGTGAGCTACCCAGAGGGGAGAGTTGAAATGGACTCTCCTGAAGATGAGTCCTCTTGTGGCTTGGTGGCCTGGGAGACCTTGGAATGTGGAGGTGGCTCAGGGACTCTGCAGGATTCTCCAACATGAGGTGTTTGACACGGCTCCAACAAGGAAACTTCCCATGTGGAGACGAGAGGAGCTCTGTCCCGTGCCTCAGGAAAGCCCCATACCCTGTTCTTCGAACCAAAGCCTCTGAGGAGTGACACCTGGAAACCAAAGCAAGAGTTGAGACTACGGCCTAAAGGCCTGTCCGGCTCAACCTTCTATCTCTGTTGACATCTGTGTGCATGCATTCATGGATGTAGCTGCTCAGCTTGTGTCCGAATGCCCCTGTGAATCCAGTGAGGCTCCCAGTAGTGGGATGTCCTCGGAGGCCTTGAGGTTTCTCATATTCTGGAGGTGTGTGGCCAAAGGAATGGACACAGTTTGCCAGGAGAGAGCAGGCACGGTCCTGTGGTATGGCTCCAGAGGACCCAGCCTAGAGGCTGTGTTTGCCAGGGCTGTGGGGACAGATGTCTGAAAAAGCAAACTTGGCTCAGCTAGGGGCCAATGTAATGGCAGGCCTGATCTCTAGTCCGTGAGGGGAGATCCTCTGGAAATCAAAGTAGGGCAAGTGGGAGGCAGTCACTCAGGATTTTGTCTCTGGGTGTTGCGTTTACAGTGTCCGGTCAGGGTAGGGGTTGTCTCAGAGGCCGAGGAAGAGCCTTCCTCTCGGGGATTGTCCAAGCTCCCAAGTGTTTGTGTTCATTCTGTGGGAATGAAGAGTACTGTTTTCTGCCACAGGGGACCCCCCAGGAGAGGGACTCTAGAGCACAGCAGTGGGTTCCCTCAACTGGAATACACACCATCTAGTTAGTCCTGGGTGCCTATGGGCATGGCAAGCCACATATGCGGGCTCTTGGTCCAGTCACTGAGAGGCGTTACTTGAATAAGGTACTCACGCTGAGGGTCACAATGTGTGTTTGTGCCCAAGGCGGCCCTCACGCTTGGGCGTGGCCTCATGGGCCTTGCCGTTTTCCCCTACACCGAAGGTTTGACTCACTGCCAGCAGCAAGGTTTCTTGCCATGGGGAAGGAGGGGTTCTGACTTGTGCATCAGGTTCCCCCCTGTGCAGGGATTGGAGATAAGGTCTAGGTTCCGATGACTGAAAACCCAGGTTGGGAATGGATGGTGGCCTAAGGCAGTGGCGGGTCCAATGTGCTGGGTGTGCAGCCAGCTGTGTCGGTGTCTGTTGGAAGGTCTGGGCTCAGGCTATTTGCGACAGAGCATCACTGTTTAAGGTAGCCTATGCAATTGGGGTGTTGCCGAGGGCCAAGCAGTTTGATCCTCATTTGGGGTTTCTGGGCAGCGCCATAGACAAGGTTTTTCTCCTGGGAGGCAGGCACAGTGCTTCATTGTGTCCCCAGAATTCCCAGTAGGGAGGGTTTGTGGGCCAGGAGTGTGAGGACGGAAGTCTGAAAACACAAGCTAGTGTGAGGAATGGAGCCAAGGGCAGAGCAGGCCCACTCTGCAGAGGCTGAATCAAAATCTCCTGCATCTGAAGTCAGGCTGAGGATCAGACGTTGGCTGAGGCTGGAGTATGTGTCCATGATGGCACCTTCATGAAGTGGGGGCCTCATGAGGCCAAGGAAGTTTTCCCACGCTGAGTTTGGAGGTTGCCCCAAACCACAAGGTTTCCTTCTGCGGGACATTCGAGTCCTGTTGCATGGCTCCAGGACATACCATATGGAAGGACTGGAGAGCAGGGTTCGAAGGATGGATCCCTGTACAGCATGCCTCGCATTCCCATTGGCTAGTAGCGACAAGATATGTTTGATCTGCTGCCTCAGGAACACGCGACCCAGGGGGCTGAGTTGAAATGGCCTCTCCTGAGGATGCGTCATAATGTGCGTTTGGGTCCATGGAGACCTTGGAATGTGCTGGTTGTTCAGTGGCCCTGCGGAACTCTCCTACCTGAAGTGTTTGATACATCCCAGGAAGAAAGCTGCCCATGTGGAGATGACAGAGGTTTGGTTTGGTGCCTCAGAAAAGCCCCATGTGCTGGTCTACGAAAACAGTCCTCTGAGAACGGAAACATGGAAACCAAAGCTAAGGTTCAGATTAGGGCCTGGGGGCCTGTCCATTTCAACCTTCTGTCTCTGGGGACACTCTCTGAGAGTCTAAGTGGAGATAGTTGCTCCGCTGGTGTCAGAGAGCCCCTCTTAGTCCAGGGTGGCCTATACTATTGATGGCCTCAGGGACCTTGGAGCTTTTCCCTAACCTGTAGGGTTGTGGTCAATGGATTGGGCACACTTGCCTTGGAGAGGGCAGGCACAATCTTTCGCTGTTTGGTCCAGAGGCCCTAGCCTGGATGTTGTGTGGGTCCAGGCTGTGGGCACAGAAGTCTGAATACACAAACTCAGCTTATGAGTGGCGCCTAGTGTATTGCAGGCCGGATGTACAGCCCGAGAGGGAGCTCCTGGGCCTCTGAAACAAGGGCGAGTGGGAGGCGTTCCTTCAGGCTTTTGTCTCTGGATGTTGTGTCCGGGATAGCCGTGGATTGGAGCGGTGGCCTCAGGTACTGTGGACGAGTATCCCTCTCTGGGGATTTGTCCCAGCTCCCAAGAGTTTGGGGTCATTTTGTGGGAAGGGTGGAGTCGTGTTGTCTGGCTCATGGGTCTCTCCAAGAAAGGGATTCCAGAGCAGAGCTCCAGGTACGGGCGGGGCGACTGGAAAATTCAAACCGTGGTGAGGATTGGGTGCATAGGGGCTTGGCAAGCCCCATATGTGGGCTCTTGGTCCAGGCCCTGACAGGCCTTTCTTTGACATGGGGCTCATGCTGAGGGTCACAGTGTGAATTTGTGCCCAAGCAGCACTCAAGTTTGGGCGTGGCATCAGGGGCCATGAAGGTTTCTCCCACCCTGAAGGTGTGACTGCATGCCAAGAGCAAGCTTGACAGCCATGGGGAAGGAGGAGTTCTGTTTTGTGCTTGCTATACCCAGCTGTGTGGAGAATTGATATAATGTCTAGGTTCAGATATCGGAAAACCAAGGTTAGGATGAGGTGACGGCATAAGACCATGGCGTGTCCGAAGTGCTGTGTGTGCGGCCAGCTGTCTTTTTGTCTGTCTGGACGTCTGGCTTCTGGCTGTGTCAGGCAGAGCATGAGTGCCCAGAGCAGCCTATCCAGTTCGGGTACCGTCGAGGCCCGAGCAGGTTGATCCTCATCTGGGTTTTCTGGAGAGCCCCACAGGGAAACGTTTTTCTTCCGTTGGGCAGACACTGGGCTGGGTTTTGGTTCTGGAGTTCCTAGTCCGGAGGGCTTGTTTGCCAGGAGTGTGAGGAAGGAAGTCTGAAAACACAAGCTAGCGTGAGGTTTGGGACCGAGGGCACGGCAGGCCCACTCTGCAGAGGCTGAATCGAGATCTCCTGCACTGAGGTCATGTCAACTATGAGACGTGCCTCAGGCTAGAGTTCTTGTCCAGCATGGCGTCTTCTTGAAGGGTGTGGGGGCTTCATGAGGCCAGAAAGTTTTGGCTACGATGGGACTTGTGAACTGCTCCAAAACTGAAGGTTACCTTCTGCACGGCAGTCGAGTCCTATTGGATGGTTCCAAGAGGCCCCATATGGTAAGACTCGAGAGCAGGTGTCTAAGCATGGATGCCTGGGAACGCCACCTCATATTCCCACTCTTTAGTGAGGACAAGGCAGGCTCAATCTGCGGGCTCCTGGGTGAGCTACCCAGAGGGGAGAGTTGAAATGGACTCTCCTGAAGATGAGTCCTCCTGTGGCTTGGTGGCCTGGGAGACCTTGGAATGTGGAGGTGGCTCAGGGACTCTGCAGGATTCTCCAACATGAGGTGTTTGACACGGCTCCAACAAGGAAACTTCCCATGTGGAGACGAGAGGAGTTCTGTCCCGTGCCTCAGGAAAGCCCCATACCCTGTTCTTCGAACCAAAGCCTCTGAGGAGTGACACCTGGAAACCAAAGCAAGAGTTGAGACTACGGCCTAAAGGCCTGTCCGGCTCAACCTTCTATCTCTGTTGACATCTGTGTGCATGCATTCATGGATGTAGCTGCTCAGCTTGTGTCCGAATGCCCCTGTGAATCCAGTGAGGCTCCCAGTAGTGGGATGTCCTCGGAGGCCTTGAGGTTTCTCATATTCTGGAGGTGTGTGGCCAAAGGAATGGACACAGTTTGCCAGGAGAGAGCAGGCACGGTCCTGTGGTATGGCTCCAGAGGACCCAGCCTAGAGGCTGTGTTTGCCAGGGCTGTGGGGACAGATGTCTGAAAAAGCAAACTTGGCTCAGCTAGGGGCCAATGTAATGGCAGGCCTGATCTCTAGTCCGTGAGGGGAGATCCTCTGGAAATCAAAGTAGGGCAAGTGGGAGGCAGTCACTCAGGATTTTGTCTCTGGGTGTTGCGTTTACAGTGTCCGGTCAGGGTAGGGGTTGTCTCAGAGGCCGAGGAAGAGCCTTCCTCTCGGGGGATTGTCCAAGCTCCCAAGTGTTTGTGTTCATTCTGTGGGAATGAAGAGTACTGTTTTCTGCCACAGGGGACCCCCCAGGAGAGGGACTCTAGAGCACAGCAGTGGGTTCCCTCAACTGGAATACACACCATCTAGTTAGTCCTGGGTGCCTATGGGCATGGCAAGCCACATATGCGGGCTCTTGGTCCAGTCACTGAGAGGCGTTACTTGAAGAAGGTACTCACGCTGAGGGTCACAATGTGTGTTTGTGCCCAAGGCGGCCCTCACGCTTGGGCGTGGCCTCATGGGCCATGCCGTTTTCCCCTACACCGAAGGTTTGACTCACTGCCAGCAGCAAGGTTTCTTGCCATGGGGAAGGAGGGGTTCTGACTTGTGCATCAGGTTCCCCCCTGTGCAGGGATTGGAGATAAGGTCTAGGTTCCGATGACTGAAAACCCAGGTTGGGAATGGATGGTGGCCTAAGGCAGTGGCGGGTCCAATGTGCTGGGTGTGCAGCCAGCTGTGTCGGTGTCTGTTGGAAGGTCTGGGCTCAGGCTATTTGCGACAGAGCATCACTGTTTAAGGTAGCCTATGCAATTGGGGTGTTGCCGAGGGCCAAGCTTTGATCCTCATTTGGGGTTTCTGGGCAGCGCCATAGACAAGGTTTTTCTCCTGGGAGGCAGGCACAGTGCTTCATTGTGGCCCCAGAATTCCCAGTAGGGAGGGTTTGTGGGCCAGGAGTGTGAGGACGGAAGTCTGAAAACACAAGCTAGTGTGAGGAATGGAGCCAAGGGCAGAGCAGGCCCACTCTGCAGAGGCTGAATCAAAATCTCCTGCATCTGAAGTCAGGCTGAGGATCAGACGTTGGCTGAGGCTGGAGTATGTGTCCATGATGGCACCTTCATGAAGTGGGGGCCTCATGAGGCCAAGGAAGTTTTCCCACGCTGAGTTTGGAGGTTGCCCCAAACCACAAGGTTTCCTTCTGCGGGACATTTGAGTCCTGTTGCATGGCTCCAGGACATACCATATGGAAGGACTGGAGAGCAGGGTTCGAAGGATGGATCCCTGTACAGCATGCCTCGCATTCCCATTGGCTAGTAGCGACAAGATATGTTTGATCTGCTGCCTCTGGAACACGCGACCCAGGGGGCTGAGTTGAAATGGCCTCTCCTGAGGATGCGTCATAATGTGCGTTTGGGTCCATGGAGACCTTGGAATGTGCTGGTTGTTCAGTGGCCCTGCGGAACTCTCCTACCTGAAGTGTTTGATACATCCCAGGAAGAAAGCTGCCCATGTGGAGATGACAGAGGTTTGGTTTGGTGCCTCAGAAAAGCCCCGTGTGCTGGTCTACGAAAACAGTCCTCTGAGAACGGAAACATGGAAACCAAAGCTAAGGTTCAGATTAGGGCCTGGGGGCCTGTCCATTTCAACCTTCTGTCTCTGGGGACACTCTCTGAGAGTCTAAGTGGAGATAGTTGCTCCGCTGGTGTCAGAGAGCCCCTCTTAGTCCAGGGTGGCCTATACTATTGATGGCCTCAGGGACCTTGGAGCTTTTCCCTAACCTGTAGGGTTGTGGTCAATGGATTGGGCACACTTGCCTTGGAGAGGGCAGGCACAATCTTTCGCTGTTTGGTCCAGAGGCCCTAGCCTGGATGTTGTGTGGGTCCAGGCTGTGGGCACAGAAGTCTGAATACACAAACTCAGCTTATGAGTGGCGCCTAGTGTATTGCAGGCCGGATGTACAGCCCGAGAGGGAGCTCCTGGGCCTCTGAAACAAGGGCGAGTGGGAGGCGTTCCTTCAGGCTTTTGTCTCTGGATGTTGTGTCCGGGATAGCCGTGGATTGGAGCGGTGGCCTCAGGTACTGTGGACGAGTATCCCTCTCTGGGGATTTGTCCCAGCTCCCAAGAGTTTGGGGTCATTTTGTGGGAAGGGTGGAGTCGTGTTGTCTGGCTCATGGGTCTCTCCAAGAAAGGGATTCCAGAGCAGAGCTCCAGGTACGGGCGGGGCGACTGGAAAATTCAAACCGTGGTGAGGATTGGGTGCATAGGGGCTTGGCAAGCCCCATATGTGGGCTCTTGGTCCAGGCCCTGACAGGCCTTTCTTTGACATGGGGCTCATGCTGAGGGTCACAGTGTGAATTTGTGCCCAAGCAGCACTCAAGTTTGGGCGTGGCATCAGGGGCCATGAAGGTTTCTCCCACCCTGAAGGTGTGACTGCATGCCAAGAGCAAGCTTGACAGCCATGGGGAAGGAGGAGTTCTGTTTTGTGCTTGCTATACCCAGCTGTGTGGAGAATTGATATAATGTCTAGGTTCAGATATCAGAAAACCAAGGTTAGGATGAGGTGACGGCATAAGACCATGGCGTGTCCGAAGTGCTGTGTGTGCGGCCAGCTGTCTTTTTGTCTGTCTGGACGTCTGGCTTCTGGCTGTGTCAGGCAGAGCATGAGTGCCCAGAGCAGCCTATCCAGTTCGGGTACCGTCGAGGCCCGAGCAGGTTGATCCTCATCTGGGTTTTCTGGAGAGCCCCACAGGGAAACGTTTTTCTTCCGTTGGGCAGACACTGGGCTGGGTTTTGGTTCTGGAGTTCCTAGTCCGGAGGGCTTGTTTGCCAGGAGTGTGAGGAAGGAAGTCTGAAAACACAAGCTAGCGTGAGGTTTGGGACCGAGGGCACGGCAGGCCCACTCTGCAGAGGCTGAATCGAGATCTCCTGCACTGAGGTCATGTCAACTATGAGACGTGCCTCAGGCTAGAGTTCTTGTCCAGCATGGCGTCTTCTTGAAGGGTGTGGGGGCTTCATGAGGCCAGAAAGTTTTGGCTACGATGGGACTTGTGAACTGCTCCAAAACTGAAGGTTACCTTCTGCACGGCAGTCGAGTCCTATTGGATGGTTCCAAGAGGCCCCATATGGTAAGACTCGAGAGCAGGTGTCTAAGCATGGATGCCTGGGAACGCCACCTCATATTCCCACTCTTTAGTGAGGACAAGGCAGGCTCAATCTGCGGGCTCCTGGGTGAGCTACCCAGAGGGGAGAGTTGAAATGGACTCTCCTGAAGATGAGTCCTCCTGTGGCTTGGTGGCCTGGGAGACCTTGGAATGTGGAGGTGGCTCAGGGACTCTGCAGGATTCTCCAACATGAGGTGTTTGACACGGCTCCAACAAGGAAACTTCCCATGTGGAGACGAGAGGAGTTCTGTCCCGTGCCTCAGGAAAGCCCCATACCCTGTTCTTCGAACCAAAGCCTCTGAGGAGTGACACCTGGAAACCAAAGCAAGAGTTGAGACTACGGCCTAAAGGCCTGTCCGGCTCAACCTTCTATCTCTGTTGACATCTGTGTGCATGCATTCATGGATGTAGCTGCTCAGCTTGTGTCCGAATGCCCCTGTGAGTCCAGTGAGGCTCCCAGTAGTGGGATGTCCTCGGAGGCCTTGAGGTTTCTCATATTCTGGAGGTGTGTGGCCAAAGGAATGGACACAGTTTGCCAGGAGAGAGCAGGCACGGTCCTGTGGTATGGCTCCAGAGGACCCAGCCTAGAGGCTGTGTTTGCCAGGGCTGTGGGGACAGATGTCTGAAAAAGCAAACTTGGCTCAGCTAGGGGCCAATGTAATGGCAGGCCTGATCTCTAGTCCGTGAGGGGAGATCCTCTGGAAATCAAAGTAGGGCAAGTGGGAGGCAGTCACTCAGGATTTTGTCTCTGGGTGTTGCGTTTACAGTGTCCGGTCAGGGTAGGGGTTGTCTCAGAGGCCGAGGAAGAGCCTTCCTCTCGGGGGATTGTCCAAGCTCCCAAGTGTTTGTGTTCATTCTGTGGGAATGAAGAGTACTGTTTTCTGCCACAGGGGACCCCCCAGGAGAGGGACTCTAGAGCACAGCAGTGGGTTCCCTCAACTGGAATACACACCATCTAGTTAGTCCTGGGTGCCTATGGGCATGGCAAGCCACATATGCGGGCTCTTGGTCCAGTCACTGAGAGGCGTTACTTGAAGAAGGTACTCACGCTGAGGGTCACAATGTGTGTTTGTGCCCAAGGCGGCCCTCACGCTTGGGCGTGGCCTCATGGGCCATGCCGTTTTCCCCTACACCGAAGGTTTGACTCACTGCCAGCAGCAAGGTTTCTTGCCATGGGGAAGGAGGGGTTCTGACTTGTGCATCAGGTTCCCCCCTGTGCAGGGATTGGAGATAAGGTCTAGGTTCCGATGACTGAAAACCCAGGTTGGGAATGGATGGTGGCCTAAGGCAGTGGCGGGTCCAATGTGCTGGGTGTGCAGCCAGCTGTGTCGGTGTCTGTTGGAAGGTCTGGGCTCAGGCTATTTGCGACAGAGCATCACTGTTTAAGGTAGCCTATGCAATTGGGGTGTTGCCGAGGGCCAAGCAGTTTGATCCTCATTTGGGGTTTCTGGGCAGCGCCATAGACAAGGTTTTTCTCCTGGGAGGCAGGCACAGTGCTTCATTGTGGCCCCAGAATTCCCAGTAGGGAGGGTTTGTGGGCCAGGAGTGTGAGGACGGAAGTCTGAAAACACAAGCTAGTGTGAGGAATGGAGCCAAGGGCAGAGCAGGCCCACTCTGCAGAGGCTGAATCAAAATCTCCTGCATCTGAAGTCAGGCTGAGGATCAGACGTTGGCTGAGGCTGGAGTATGTGTCCATGATGGCACCTTCATGAAGTGGGGGCCTCATGAGGCCAAGGAAGTTTTCCCACGCTGAGTTTGGAGGTTGCCCCAAACCACAAGGTTTCCTTCTGCGGGACATTCGAGTCCTGTTGCATGGCTCCAGGACATACCATATGGAAGGACTGGAGAGCAGGGTTCGAAGGATGGATCCCTGTACAGCATGCCTCGCATTCCCATTGGCTAGTAGCGACAAGATATGTTTGATCTGCTGCCTCAGGAACACGCGACCCAGGGGGCTGAGTTGAAATGGCCTCTCCTGAGGATGCGTCATAATGTGCGTTTGGGTCCATGGAGACCTTGGAATGTGCTGGTTGTTCAGTGGCCCTGCGGAACTCTCCTACCTGAAGTGTTTGATACATCCCAGGAAGAAAGCTGCCCATGTGGAGATGACAGAGGTTTGGTTTGGTGCCTCAGAAAAGCCCCGTGTGCTGGTCTACGAAAACAGTCCTCTGAGAACGGAAACATGGAAACCAAAGCTAAGGTTCAGATTAGGGCCTGGGGGCCTGTCCATTTCAACCTTCTGTCTCTGGGGACACTCTCTGAGAGTCTAAGTGGAGATAGTTGCTCCGCTGGTGTCAGAGAGCCCCTCTTAGTCCATGGGGGCCTATACTATTGATGGCCTCAGGGACCTTGGAGCTTTTCCCTAACCTGTAGGGTTGTGGTCAATGGATTGGGCACACTTGCCTTGGAGAGGGCAGACACAATCTTTCGCTGTTTGGTCCAGAGGCCCTAGCCTGGATGTTGTGTGGGTCCAGGCTGTGGGCATAGAAGTCTGAATACACAAACTCAGCTTATGAGTGGCGCCTAGTGTATTGCAGGCCGGATGTACAGCCCGAGAGGGAGCTCCTGGGCCTCTGAAACAAGGGCGAGTGGGAGGCGTTCCTTCAGGCTTTTGTCTCTGGATGTTGTGTCCGGGATAGCCGTGGATGGAGCGGTGGCCTCAGGTACTGTGGACGAGTATCCCTCTCTGGGGATTTGTCCCAGCTCCCAAGAGTTTGGGGTCATTTTGTGGGAAGGGTGGAGTCGTGTTGTCTGGCTCATGGGTCTCTCCAAGAAAGGGATTCCAGAGCAGAGCTCCAGGTACGGGCGGGGCGACTGGAAAATTCAAACCGTGGTGAGGATTGGGTGCATAGGGGCTTGGCAAGCCCCATATGTGGGCTCTTGGTCCAGGCCCTGACAGGCCTTTCTTTGACATGGGGCTCATGCTGAGGGTCACAGTGTGAATTAGTGCCCAAGCAGCACTCAAGTTTGGGCGTGGCATCAGGGGCCATGAAGGTTTCTCCCACCCTGAAGGTGTGACTGCATGCCAAGAGCAAGCTTGACAGCCATGGGGAAGGAGGAGTTCTGTTTTGTGCTTGCTATACCCAGCTGTGTGGAGAATTGATATAATGTCTAGGTTCAGATATCGGAAAACCAAGGTTAGGATGAGGTGACGGCATAAGACCATGGCGTGTCCGAAGTGCTGTGTGTGCGGCCAGCTGTCTTTTTGTCTGTCTGGACGTCTGGCTTCTGGCTGTGTCAGGCAGAGCATGAGTGCCCCGAGCAGCCTATCCAGTTCGGGTACCGTCGAGGCCCGAGCAGGTTGATCCTCATCTGGGTTTTCTGGAGAGCCCCACAGGGAAACGTTTTTCTTCCGTTGGGCAGACACTGGGCTGGGTTTTGGTTCTGGAGTTCCTAGTCCGGAGGGCTTGTTTGCCAGGAGTGTGAGGAAGGAAGTCTGAAAACACAAGCTAGCGTGAGGTTTGGGACCGAGGGCACGGCAGGCCCACTCTGCAGAGGCTGAATCGAGATCTCCTGCACTGAGGTCATGTCAACTATGAGACGTGCCTCAGGCTAGAGTTCTTGTCCAGCATGGCGTCTTCTTGAAGGGTGTGGGGGCTTCATGAGGCCAGAAAGTTTTGGCTACGATGGGACTTGTGAACTGCTCCAAAACTGAAGGTTACCTTCTGCACGGCAGTCGAGTCCTATTGGATGGTTCCAAGAGGCCCCATATGGTAAGACTCGAGAGCAGGTGTCTAAGCATGGATGCCTGGGAACGCCACCTCATATTCCCACTCTTTAGTGAGGACAAGGCAGGCTCAATCTGCGGGCTCCTGGGTGAGCTACCCAGAGGGGAGAGTTGAAATGGACTCTCCTGAAGATGAGTCCTCCTGTGGCTTGGTGGCCTGGGAGACCTTGGAATGTGGAGGTGGCTCAGGGACTCTGCAGGATTCTCCAACATGAGGTGTTTGACACGGCTCCAACAAGGAAACTTCCCATGTGGAGACGAGAGGAGTTCTGTCCCGTGCCTCAGGAAAGCCCCATACCCTGTTCTTTGAACCAAAGCCTCTGAGGAGTGACACCTGGAAACCAAAGCAAGAGTTGAGACTACGGCCTAAAGGCCTGTCCGGCTCAACCTTCTATCTCTGTTGACATCTGTGTGCATGCATTCATGGATGTAGCTGCTCAGCTTGTGTCCGAATGCCCCTGTGAATCCAGTGAGGCTCCCAGTAGTGGGATGTCCTCGGAGGCCTTGAGGTTTCTCATATTCTGGAGGTGTGTGGCCAAAGGAATGGACACAGTTTGCCAGGAGAGAGCAGGCACGGTCCTGTGGTATGGCTCCAGAGGACCCAGCCTAGAGGCTGTGTTTGCCAGGGCTGTGGGGACAGATGTCTGAAAAAGCAAACTTGGCTCAGCTAGGGGCCAATGTAATGGCAGGCCTGATCTCTAGTCCGTGAGGGGAGATCCTCTGGAAATCAAAGTAGGGCAAGTGGGAGGCAGTCACTCAGGATTTTGTTTCTGGGTGTTGCGTTTACAGTGTCCGGTCAGGGTAGGGGTTGTCTCAGAGGCCGAGGAAGAGCCTTCCTCTCGGGGGATTGTCCAAGCTCCCAAGTGTTTGTGTTCATTCTGTGGGAATGAAGAGTACTGTTTTCTGCCACAGGGGACCCCCCAGGAGAGGGACTCTAGAGCACAGCAGTGGGTTCCCTCAACTGGAATACACACCATCTAGTTAGTCCTGGGTGCCTATGGGCATGGCAAGCCACATATGCGGGCTCTTGGTCCAGTCACTGAGAGGCGTTACTTGAAGAAGGTACTCACGCTGAGGGTCACAATGTGTGTTTGTGCCCAAGGCGGCCCTCACGCTTCGGCGTGGCCTCATGGGCCATGCCGTTTTCCCCTACACCGAAGGTTTGACTCACTGCCAGCAGCAAGGTTTCTTGCCATGGGGAAGGAGGGGTTCTGACTTGTGCATCAGGTTCCCCCCTGTGCAGGGATTGGAGATAAGGTCTAGGTTCTGATGACTGAAAACCCAGGTTGGGAATGGATGGTGGCCTAAGGCAGTGGCGGGTCCAATGTGCTGGGTGTGCAGCCAGCTGTGTCGGTGTCTGTTGGAAGGTCTGGGCTCAGGCTATTTGCGACAGAGCATCACTGTTTAAGGTAGCCTATGCAATTGGGGTGTTGCCGAGGGCCAAGCAGTTTGATCCTCATTTTGGGTTTCTGGGCAGCGCCATAGACAAGGTTTTTCTCCTGGGAGGCAGGCACAGTGCTTCATTGTGGCCCCAGAATTCCCAGTAGGGAGGGTTTGTGGGCCAAGAGTGTGAGGACGGAAGTCTGAAAACACAAGCTAGTGTGAGGAATGGAGCCAAGGGCAGAGCAGGCCCACTCTGCAGAGGCTGAATCAAAATCTCCTGCATCTGAAGTCAGGCTGAGGATCAGACGTTGGCTGAGGCTGGAGTATGTGTCCATGATGGCACCTTCATGAAGTGGGGGCCTCATGAGGCCAAGGAAGTTTTCCCACGCTGAGTTTGGAGGTTGCCCCAAACCACAAGGTTTCCTTCTGCGGGACATTTGAGTCCTGTTGCATGGCGCCAGGACATACCATATGGAAGGACTGGAGAGCAGGGTTCGAAGGATGGATCCCTGTACAGCATGCCTCGCATTCCCATTGGCTAGTAGCGACAAGATATGTTTGATCTGCTGCCTCTGGAACACGCGACCCAGGGGGCTGAGTTGAAATGGCCTCTCCTGAGGATGCGTCATAATGTGCGTTTGGGTCCATGGAGACCTTGGAATGTGCTGGTTGTTCAGTGGCCCTGCGGAACTCTCCTACCTGAAGTGTTTGATACATCCCAGGAAGAAAGCTGCCCATGTGGAGATGACAGAGGTTTGGTTTGGTGCCTCAGAAAAGCCCCGTGTGCTGGTCTACGAAAACAGTCCTCTGAGAACGGAAACATGGAAACCAAAGCTAAGGTTCAGATTAGGGCCTGGGGGCCTGTCCATTTCAACCTTCTGTCTCTGGGGACACTCTCTGAGAGTCTAAGTGGAGATAGTTGCTCCGCTGGTGTCAGAGAGCCCCTCTTAGTCCAGGGTGGCCTATACTATTGATGGCCTCAGGGACCTTGGAGCTTTTCCCTAACCTGTAGGGTTGTGGTCAATGGATTGGGCACACTTGCCTTGGAGAGGGCAGGCACAATCTTTCGCTGTTTGGTCCAGAGGCCCTAGCCTGGATGTTGTGTGGGTCCAGGCTGTGGGCACAGAAGTCTGAATACACAAACTCAGCTTATGAGTGGCGCCTAGTGTATTGCAGGCCGGATGTACAGCCCGAGAGGGAGCTCCTGGGCCTCTGAAACAAGGGCGAGTGGGAGGCGTTCCTTCAGGCTTTTGTCTCTGGATGTTGTGTCCGGGATAGCCGTGGATTGGAGCGGTGGCCTCAGGTACTGTGGACGAGTATCCCTCTCTGGGGATTTGTCCCAGCTCCCAAGAGTTTGGGGTCATTTTGTGGGAAGGGTGGAGTCGTGTTGTCTGGCTCATGGGTCTCTCCAAGAAAGGGATTCCAGAGCAGAGCTCCAGGTACGGGCGGGGCGACTGGAAAATTCAAACCGTGGTGAGGATTGGGTGCATAGGGGCTTGGCAAGCCCCATATGTGGGCTCTTGGTCCAGGCCCTGACAGGCCTTTCTTTGACATGGGGCTCATGCTGAGGGTCACAGTGTGAATTTGTGCCCAAGCAGCACTCAAGTTTGGGCGTGGCATCAGGGGCCATGAAGGTTTCTCCCACCCTGAAGGTGTGACTGCATGCCAAGAGCAAGCTTGACAGCCATGGGGAAGGAGGAGTTCTGTTTTGTGCTTGCTATACCCAGCTGTGTGGAGAATTGATATAATGTCTAGGTTCAGATATCGGAAAACCAAGGTTAGGATGAGGTGACGGCATAAGACCATGGCGTGTCCGAAGTGCTGTGTGTGCGGCCAGCTGTCTTTTTGTCTGTCTGGACGTCTGGCTTCTGGCTGTGTCAGGCAGAGCATGAGTGCCCAGAGCAGCCTATCCAGTTCGGGTACCGTCGAGGCCCGAGCAGGTTGATCCTCATCTGGGTTTTCTGGAGAGCCCCACAGGGAAACGTTTTTCTTCCGTTGGGCAGACACTGGGCTGGGTTTTGGTTCTGGAGTTCCTAGTCCGGAGGGCTTGTTTGCCAGGAGTGTGAGGAAGGAAGTCTGAAAACACAAGCTAGCGTGAGGTTTGGGACCGAGGGCACGGCAGGCCCACTCTGCAGAGGCTGAATCGAGATCTCCTGCACTGAGGTCATGTCAACTATGAGACGTGCCTCAGGCTAGAGTTCTTGTCCAGCATGGCGTCTTCTTGAAGGGTGTGGGGGCTTCATGAGGCCAGAAAGTTTTGGCTACGATGGGACTTGTGAACTGCTCCAAAACTGAAGGTTACCTTCTGCACGGCAGTCGAGTCCTATTGGATGGTTCCAAGAGGCCCCATATGGTAAGACTCGAGAGCAGGTGTCTAAGCATGGATGCCTGGGAACGCCACCTCATATTCCCACTCTTTAGTCAGGACAAGGCAGGCTCAATCTGCGGGCTCCTGGGTGAGCTACCCAGAGGGGAGAGTTGAAATGGACTCTCCTGAAGATGAGTCCTCCTGTGGCTTGGTGGCCTGGGAGACCTTGGAATGTGGAGGTGGCTCAGGGACTCTGCAGGATTCTCCAACATGAGGTGTTTGACACGGCTCCAACAAGGAAACTTCCCATGTGGAGACGAGAGGAGTTCTGTCCCGTGCCTCAGGAAAGCCCCATACCCTGTTCTTCGAACCAAAGCCTCTGAGGAGTGACACCTGGAAACCAAAGCAAGAGTTGAGACTATGGCCTAAAGGCCTGTCCGGCTCAACCTTCTATCTCTGTTGACATCTGTGTGCATGCATTCATGGATGTAGCTGCTCAGCTTGTGTCCGAATGCCCCTGTGAATCCAGTGAGGCTCCCAGTAGTGGGATGTCCTCGGAGGCCTTGAGGTTTCTCATATTCTGGAGGTGTGTGGCCAAAGGAATGGACACAGTTTGCCAGGAGAGAGCAGGCACGGTCCTGTGGTATGGCTCCAGAGGACCCAGCCTAGAGGCTGTGTTTGCCAGGGCTGTGGGGACAGATGTCTGAAAAAGCAAACTTGGCTCAGCTAGGGGCCAATGTAATGGCAGGCCTGATCTCTAGTCCGTGAGGGGAGATCCTCTGGAAATCAAAGTAGGGCAAGTGGGAGGCAGTCACTCAGGATTTTGTCTCTGGGTGTTGCGTTTACAGTGTCCGGTCAGGGTAGGGGTTGTCTCAGAGGCCGAGGAAGAGCCTTCCTCTCGGGGGATTGTCCAAGCTCCCAAGTGTTTGTGTTCATTCTGTGGGAATGAAGAGTACTGTTTTCTGCCACAGGGGACCCCCGAGGAGAGGGACTCTAGAGCACAGCAGTGGGTTCCCTCAACTGGAATACACACCACCTAGTTAGTCCTGGGTGCCTATGGGCATGGCAAGCCACATATGCGGGCTCTTGGTCCAGTCACTGAGAGGCGTTACTTGAATAAGGTACTCACGCTGAGGGTCACAATGTGTGTTTGTGCCCAAGGCGGCCCTCACGCTTCGGCGTGGCCTCATGGGCCATGCCGTTTTCCCCTACACCGAAGGTTTGACTCACTGCCAGCAGCAAGGTTTCTTGCCATGGGGAAGGAGGGGTTCTGACTTGTGCATCAGGTTCCCCCCTGTGCAGGGATTGGAGATAAGGTCTAGGTTCCGATGACTGAAAACCCAGGTTGGGAATGGATGGTGGCCTAAGGCAGTGGCGGGTCCAATGTGCTGGGTGTGCAGCCAGCAGTGTCGGTGTCTGTTGGAAGGTCTGGGCTCAGGCTATTTGCGACAAAGCATCACTGTTTAAGGTAGCCTATGCAATTGGGGTGTTGCCGAGGGCCAAGCAGTTTGATCCTCATTTGGGGTTTCTGGGCAGCGCCATAGACAAGGTTTTTCTCCTGGGAGGCAGGCACAGTGCTTCATTGTGGCCCCAGAATTCCCAGTAGGGAGGGTTTGTGGGCCAGGAGTGTGAGGACGGAAGTCTGAAAACACAAGCTAGTGTGAGGAATGGATCCAAGGGCAGAGCAGGCCCACTCTGCAGAGGCTGAATCAAAATCTCCTGCATCTGAAGTCAGGCTGAGGATCAGACGTTGGCTGAGGCTGGAGTATGTGTCCATGATGGCACCTTCATGAAGTGGGGGCCTCATGAGGCCAAGGAAGTTTTCCCACGCTGAGTTTGGAGGTTGCCCCAAACCACAAGGTTTCCTTCTGCGGGACATTCGAGTCCTGTTGCATGGCTCCAGGACATACCATATGGAAGGACTGGAGAGCAGGGTTCGAAGGATGGATCCCTGTACAGCATGCCTCGCATTCCCATTGGCTAGTAGCGACAAGATATGTTTGATCTGCTGCCTCTGGAACACGCGACCCAGGGGGCTGAGTTGAAATGGCCTCTCCTGAGGATGCGTCATAATGTGCGTTTGGGTCCATGGAGACCTTGGAATGTGCTGGTTGTTCAGTGGCCCTGCGGAACTCTCCTACCTGAAGTGTTTGATACATCCCAGGAAGAAAGCTGCCCATGTGGAGATGAGAGAGGTTTGGTTTGGTGCCTCAGAAAAGCCCCATGTGCTGGTCTACGAAAACAGTCCTCTGAGAACGGAAACATGGAAACCAAAGCTAAGGTTCAGATTAGGGCCTGGGGGCCTGTCCATTTCAACCTTCTGTCTCTGGGGACACTCTCTGAGAGTCTAAGTGGAGATAGTTGCTCCGCTGGTGTCAGAGAGCCCCTCTTAGTCCAGGGGGGCCTATACTATTGATGGCCTCAGGGACCTTGGAGCTTTTCCCTAACCTGTAGGGTTGTGGTCAATGGATTGGGCACACTTGCCTTGGAGAGGGCAGGCACAATCTTTCGCTGTTTGGTCCAGAGGCCCTAGCCTGGATGTTGTGTGGGTCCAGGCTGTGGGCACAGAAGTCTGAATACACAAACTCAGCTTATGAGTGGCGCCTAGGGTATGGCCGGCCGGATGTACAGCCCGAGAGGGAGCTCCTGGGCCTCTGAATCAAGGGCGAGTGGGAGGCGTTCCTTCAGGCTTTTGTCTCTGGATGTTGTGTCCGGGATAGCCGTGGATTGGAGCTGTGGCCTCAGGTAATGTGGACGAGTATCCCTCTCTGGGGATTTGTCCCAGCTCCCAAGAGTTTGGGGTCATTTTGTGGGAAGGGTGGAGTCGTGTTGTCTGGCTCATGGGTCTCTCCAAGAAAGGGATTCCAGAGCAGAGCTCCAGGTACGGGCGGGGTGACTGGAAAATTCAAACCGTGGTGAGGATTGGGTGCATAGGGGCTTGGCAAGCCCCATATGTGGGCTCTTGGTCCAGGCCCTGAAGGCCTTTCTTTGACATGGGGCTCATGCTGAGGGTCACAGTGTGAATTTGTGCCCAAGCAGCACTCAAGTTTGGGCGTGGCATCAGGGGCCATGAAGGTTTCTCCCACCCTGAAGGTGTGACTCCATGCAAAAGCAAGCTTGACAGCCATGGGGAAGGAGGAGTTCTGTTTTGTGCTTGCTATACCCAGCTGTGTGGAGAATTGATATAATGTCTAGGTTCAGATATCAGAAAACCAAGGTTAGGATGAGGTGACGGCATAAGACCATGGCGTGTCCGAAGTGCTGGGTGTGCGGCCAGCTGTCTCCTTGTCTGTCTGGACGTCTGGCTTCAGGCTGTGTCAGGCAGAGCATGAGTGCCCAGAGCAGCCTATCCAGTTCGGGTACCGTCGAGGCCCGAGCAGGTTGATCCTCATCTGGGTTTTCTGGAGAGCCCCACAGGGAAACGTTTTTCTTCCGTTGGGCAGACACTGGGCTGGGTTTTGGTTCCGGAGTTCCTAGTCCGGAGAGCTTGTTTGCCAGGAGTGTGAGGAAGGAAGTCTGAAAAAACAAGCTAGCGTGAATTTGGGACCGAGGGCAAGGCAGGCCCACTCTGCAGAGGCTGAATCGAGATCTCCTGCAATGAGGTCATGTCAACTATGAGACGTGCCTCAGGCTAGAGTTCTTGTCCAGCATGGCCTCTTCCTGAAGGGTGTGGGGGCTTCATGAGGCCAGAAAGTTTTGGCTACGATGGGATTTGTGAACTGCTCCAAAACTGAAGGTTACCTTCTGCACGACAGTCGAGTCCTATTGGATGGTTCCAAGAGGCCCCATATGGTAAGACTCGAGAGCAGGTAGCTAAGCATGGATGCCTGGGAACGCCACCTCATATTCCCACTCTTTAGTCAGGACAAGGCAGGCTCAATCTGCAGGCTCCTGGGTGAGCTACCCAGAGGGGAGAGTTGAAATGGACTCTCCTGAAGATGAGTCCTACTGTGGCTTGCTGGCCTGGTTGACCTTGGAATGTGGAGGTGGCTCAGGGACTCTGCAGGATTCTCCAACATGAGGTGTTTGACACGGCTCCAACAAGGAAACTTCCCATGTGGAGACGAGAGGAGTTCTGTTCCGTGCCTCAGGAAAGCCCCATACCCTGTTCTTCGAACCAAAGCCTCTGAGGAGTGACACCTGGAAACCAAAGCAAGAGTTGAGACTACGGCCTAAAGGCCTGTCCGGCTCAACCTTCTATCTCTGTTGACATCTGTGTGCATGCATTCATGGATGTAGCTGCTCAGCTTGTGTCCGAATGCCCCTGTGAGTCCAGTGAGGCTCCCAGTAGTGGGATGTCCTCGGAGGCCTTGAGGTTTCTCATATTCTGGAGGTGTGTGGCCAAAGGAATGGACACAGTTTGCCAGGAGAGAGCAGGCACGATCCTGTGGTATGGCTCCAGAGGACCCAGCCTAGAGGCTGTGTTTGCCAGGGCTGTGGGGACAGATGTCTGAAAAAGCAAACTTGGCTCAGCTAGGGGCCAATGTAATGGCAGGCCTGATCTCTAGTCCGTGAGGGGAGATCCTCTGGAAATCAAAGTAGGGCAAGTGGGAGGCAGTCACTCAGGATTTTGTCTCTGGGTGTTGCGTTTACAGTGTCCGGTCAGGGTAGGGGTTGTCTCAGAGGCCGAGGAAGAGCCTTCCTCTCGGGGGATTGTCCAAGCTCCCAAGTGTTTGTGTTCATTCTGTGGGAATGAAGAGTACTGTTTTCTGCCACAGGGGACCCCCCAGGAGAGGGACTCTAGAGCACAGCAGTGGGTTCCCTCAACTGGAATACACACCATCTAGTTAGTCCTGGGTGCCTATGGGCATGGCAAGCCACATATGCGGGCTCTTGGTCCAGTCACTGAGAGGCGTTACTTGAATAAGGTACTCACGCTGAGGGTCACAATGTGTGTTTGTGCCCAAGGCGGCCCTCACGCTTGGGCATGGCCTCATGGGCCATGCCGTTTACTCCTACACTGAAGGTTTGACTCACTGCCAGCATCAAGGTTTCTTGCCAGGGGGTGGAGGGGTTCTGACTTGTGCATCAGGTTCCCCCCTGTGCAGGGATTGGAGATAAGGTCTAGGTTCCGATGCCTGAAAACCCAGGTTGGGAATGGATGGTGGCCTAAGGCAGTGGCGGGTCCAATGTGCTGGGTGTGCAGCCAGCTGTGTCGGTGTCTGTTGGAAGGTCTGGGCTCAGGCTATTTGCGACAGAGCATCACAGTTTATGGTAGCATATGCAATTGGGGTGTTGCCGAGGGCCAAGCAGTTTGATCCTCATTTGGGGTTTCTGGGCAGCGCCATAGACAAGGTTTTTCTCCTGGGAGGCAGGCACAGTGCTTCATTGTGGCCCCAGAATTCCCAGTAGGGAGGGTTTGTGGGCCAGGAGTGTGAGGACGGAAGTCTGAAAACACAAGCTACTGTGAGGAATGGAGCCAAGGGAAGAGCAGGCCCACTCTGCAGAGGCTGAATCAAAATCTCCTGCATCTGAAGTCAGGCTGAGGATCAGACGTTGGCTGAGGCTGGAGTATGTGTCCATGATGGCACCTTCATGAAGTGGGGGCCTCATGAGGCCAAGGAAGTTTTCCCACGCTGAGTTTGGAGGTTGCCCCAAACCACAAGGTTTCCTTCTGCGGGACATTCGAGTCCTGTTGCATGGCTCCAGGACATACCATATGGAAGGACTGGAGAGCAGGGTTCGAAGGATGGATCCCTGTACAGCATGCCTCGCATTCCCATTGGCTAGTAGCGACAAGATATATTTGATCTGCTGCCTCTGGAACACGCGACCCAGGGGGCAGAGTTGAAATGGCCTCTCCTGAGGATGCGTCATAATGTGCGTTTGGGTCCATGGAGACCTTGGAATGTGCTGGTTGTTCAGTGGCCCTGAGGAACTCTCCTACCTGAAGTGTTTGATACATCCCAGTAAGAAAGCTGCCCATGTGGAGATGAGAGAGGTTTGGTTTGGTGCCTCAGAAAAGCCCCATGTGCTGGTCTACGAAAACAGTCCTCTGAGAACGGAAACATGGATACCAAAGCTAAGGTTCAGATTAGGGCCTGGGGGCCTGTCCATTTCAACCTTCTGTCTCTGGGGACACTCTCTGAGAGTCTAAGTGGAGATAGTTGCTCCGCTGGTGTCAGAGAGCCCCTCTTAGTCCAGGGCGGCCTATACTATTGATGGCCTCAGGGACCTTGGAGCTTTTCCCTAACCTGTAGGGTTGTGGTCAATGGATTGGGCACACTTGCCTTGGAGAGGGCATGCACAATCTTTCGCTGTTTGGTCCAGAGGCCCTAGCCTGGATGTTGTGTGGGTCCAGGCTGTGGGCACAGAAGTCTGAATACACAAACTCAGCTTATGAGTGGCGCCTAGGGTTTGGCCGGCCGGATGTACAGCCGGAGAGGGAGCTCCTGGGCCTCTGAAACAAGGGCGAGTGGGAGGCGTTCCTTCAGGCTTTTGTCTCTGGATGTTGTGTACGGGATAGCCGTGGATTGGAGCGGTGGCCTCAGGTACTGTGGACGAGTATCCCTCTCTGGGGATTTGTCCCAGCTCCCAAGAGTTTGGGGTCATTTTGTGGGAAGGGTGGAGTCGTGTTGTCTGGCTCATGGTTCTCTCCAAGAAAGGGATTCCAGAGCAGATCTCCAGGTACGGGCGGGGCGACTGGAAAATTCAAACCGTGGTGAGGATTGGGTGCATAGGGGCTTGGCAAGCCCCATATGTGGGCTCTTGGTCCAGGCCCTGACAGGCCTTTCTTTGACATGGGGCTCATGCTGAGGGTCACAGTGTGAATTTGTGCCCCAGCAGCACTCAAGTTTGGGCGTGGCATCAGGGGCCATGAAGGTTTCTCCCACCCTGAAGGTGTGACTGCATGCAAAAGCAAGCTTGACAGCCATGGGGAAGGAGGAGTTCTGTTTTGTGCTTGCTATACCCAGCTGTGTGGAGAATTGATATAATGTCTAGGTTCAGATATCGGAAAACCAAGGTTAGGATGAGGTGACGGCATAAGACCATGGCGTGTCCGAAGTGCTGGGTGTCCGGCCAGCTGTCTCCTTGCCTGTCTGGACGTCTGGCTTCAGGCTGTGTCAGGCAGAGCATGAGTGCCCAGAGCAGCCTATCCAGTTCGGGTACCGTCGAGGCCCGAGCTGGTTGATCCTCATCTGGGTTTTCTGGAGAGCCCCACAGGGAAACGTTTTTCTTCCGTTGGGCAGACACTGGGCTGGGTTTTGGTTCCGGAGTTCCTAGTCCGGAGAGCTTGTTTGCCAGGAGTGTGAGGAAGGAAGTCTGAAAACACAAGCTAGCGTGAATTTGGGACCGAGGGCACGGCAGGCCCACTCTGCAGAGGCTGAATCGAGATCTCCTGCAATAAGGTCATGTCAACTATGAGACGTGCCTCAGGCTAGAGTTCTTGTCCAGCATGGCCTCTTCCTGAAGGGTGTGGGGCTTCATGAGGCCAGAAAGTTTTGGCTACGATGGGATTTGTGAACTGCTCCAAAACTGAAGGTTACCTTCTGCACGACAGTCGAGTCCTATTGGATGGTTCCAAGAGGCCCCATATGGTAAGACTCGAGAGCAGGTGTCTAAGCATGGATGCCTGGGAACGCCACCTCATATTCCCACTCTTTAGTCAGGACAAGGCAGGCTCAATCTGCGGGCTCCTGGGTGAGCTACCCAGAGGGGAGAGTTGAAATGGACTCTCCTGAAGATGAGTCCTCCTGTGGCTTGGTGGCCAGGGAGACCTTGGAATGTGGAGGTGGCTCAGGGACTCTGCAGGATTCTCCAACATGAGGTGTTTGACACGGCTCCAACAAGGAAACTTCCCATGTGGAGACGAGAGGAGTTCTGTTCCGTGCCTCAGGAAAGCCCCATACCCTGTTCTTCGAACCACAGCCTCTGATGAGTGACACCTGGAAACCAAAGCAAGAGTTGAGACTACGGCCTAAAGGCCTGTCCGGCTCAACCTTCTATCTCTGTTGACATCTGTGTGCATGCATTCATGGATGTAGCTGCTCAGCTTGTGTCCGAATGCCCCTGTGAGTCCAGTGAGGCTCCCAGTAGTGGGATGTCCTCGGAGGCCTTGAGGTTTCTCATATTCTGGAGGTGTGTGGCCAAAGGAATGGACACAGTTTGCCAGGAGAGAGCAGGCACGGTCCTGTGGTATGGCTCCAGAGGACCCAGCCTAGAGGCTGTGTTTGCCAGGGCTGTGGGGACAGATGTCTGAAAAAGCAAACTTGGCTCAGCTAGGGGCCAATGTAATGGCAGGCCTGATCTCTAGTCCGTGAGGGGAGATCCTCTGGAAATCAAAGTAGGGCAAGTGGGAGGCAGTCACTCAGGATTTTGTCTCTGGGTGTTGCGTTTACAGTGTCCGGTCAGGGTAGGGGTTGTCTCAGAGGCCGAGGAAGAGCCTTCCTCTCGGGGGATTGTCCAAGCTCCCAAGTGTTTGTGTTCATTCTGTGGGAATGAAGAGTACTGTTTTCTGCCACAGGGGACCCCCCAGGAGAGGGACTCTAGAGCACAGCAGTGGGTTCCCTCAACTGGAATACACACCATCTAGTTAGTCCTGGGTGCCTATGGGCATGGCAAGCCACATATGCGGGCTCTTGGTCCAGTCACTGAGAGGCGTTACTTGAATAAGGTACTCACGCTGAGGGTCACAATGTGTGTTTGTGCCCAAGGCGGCCCTCACGCTTGGGCGTGGCCTCATGGGCCATGCCGTTTTCCCCTACACCGAAGGTTTGACTCACTGCCAGCAGCAAGGTTTCTTGCCATGGGGAAGGAGGGGTTCTGACTTGTGCATCAGGTTCCCCCCTGTGCAGGGATTGGAGATAAGGTCTAGGTTCCGATGACTGAAAACCCAGGTTGGGAATGGATGGTGGCCTAAGGCAGTGGCGGGTCCAATGTGCTGGGTGTGCAGCCAGCTGTGTCGGTGTCTGTTGGAAGGTCTGGGCTCAGGCTATTTGCGACAGAGCATCACTGTTTAAGGTAGCCTATGCAATTGGGGTGTTGCCGAGGGCCAAGCAGTTTGATCCTCATTTGGGGTTTCTGGGCAGCGCCATAGACAAGGTTTTTCTCCTGGGAGGCAGGCACAGTGCTTCATTGTGGCCCCAGAATTCCCAGTAGGGAGGGTTTGTGGGCCAGGAGTGTGAGGACGGAAGTCTGAAAACACAAGCTAGTGTGAGGAATGGAGCCAAGGGCAGAGCAGGCCCACTCTGCAGAGGCTGAATCAAAATCTCCTGCATCTGAAGTCAGGCTGAGGATAAGACGTTGGCTGAGGCTGGAGTATGTGTCCATGATGGCACCTTCATGAAGTGGGGGCCTCATGAGGCCAAGGAAGTTTTCCCACGCTGAGTTTGGAGGTTGCCCCAAACCACAAGGTTTCCTTCTGCGGGACATTCGAGTCCTGTTGCATGGCTCCAGGACATACCATATGGAAGGACTGGAGAGCAGGGTTCGAAGGATGGATCCCTGTACAGCATGCCTCGCATTCCCATTGGCTAGTAGCGACAAGATATGTTTGATCTGCTGCCTCTGGAACACGCGACCCAGGGGGCTGAGTTGAAATGGCCTCTCCTGAGGATGCGTCATAATGTGCGTTTGGGTCCATGGAGACCTTGGAATGTGCTGGTTGTTCAGTGGCCTTGCGGAACTCTCCTACCTGAAGTGTTTGATACATCCCAGGAAGAAAGCTGCCCATGTGGAGATGAGAGAGGTTTGGTTTGGTGCCTCAGAAAAGCCCCATGTGCTGGTCTACGAAAACAGTCCTCTGAGAACGGAAACATGGAAACCAAAGCTAAGGTTCAGATTAGGGCCTGGGGGCCTGTCCATTTCAACCTTCTGTCTCTGGGGACACTCTCTGAGAGTCTAAGTGGAGATAGTTGCTCCGCTGGTGTCAGAGAGCACCTCTTAGTCCAGGGTGGCCTATACTATTGATGGCCTCAGGGACCTTGGAGCTTTTCACTAACCTGTAGGGTTGTGGTCAATGGATTGGGCACACTTGCCTTGGAGAGGGCAGGCACAATCTTTCGCTGTTTGGTCCAGAGGCCCTAGCCTGGATGTTGTGTGGGTCCAGGCTGTGGGCACAGAAGTCTGAATACACAAACTCAGCTTATGAGTGGCTCCTAGGGTATGGCCGGCCGGATGTACAGCCCGAGAGGGAGCTCCTGGGCCTCTGAAACAAGGGCGAGTGGGAGGCGTTCCTTCAGGCTTTTGTCTCTGGATGTTGTGTACGGGATAGCCGTGGATTGGAGCGGTGGCCTCAGGTACTGTGGACGAGTATCCCTCTCTGGGGATTTGTCCCAGCTCCCAAGAGTTTGGGGTCATTTTGTGGGAAGGGTGGAGTCGTGTTGTCTGGCTCATGGGTCTCTCCAAGAAAGGGATTCCAGAGCAGAGCTCCAGGTACGGGCGGGGCGACTGGAAAATTCAAACCGTGGTGAGGATTGGGTGCATAGGGGCTTGGCAAGCCCCATATGTGGGCTCTTGGTCCAGGCCCTGAAGGCCTTTCTTTGACATGGGGCTCATGCTGAGGGTCACAGTGTGAATTTGTGCCCAAGCAGCACTCAATTTGGGCGTGGCATCAGGGGCCATGAAGGTTTCTCCCACCCTGAAGGTGTGACTCCATGCCAAGAGCAAGCTTGACAGCCATGGGGAAGGAGGAGTTCTGTTTTGTGCTTGCTATACCCAGCTGTGTGGAGAATTGATATAATGTCTAGGTTCAGATATCGGAAAACCAAGGTTAGGATGAGGTGACGGCATAAGACCATGGCGTGTCCGAAGTGCTGGGTGTGCGGCCAGCTGTCTCCTTGCCTGTCTGGACGTCTGGCTTCAGGCTGTGTCAGGCAGAGCATGAGTGCCCAGAGCAGCCTATCCAGTTCGGGTACCGTCGAGGCCCGAGCAGGTTGATCCTCATCTGGGTTTTCTGGAGAGCCCCACAGGGAAACGTTTTTCTTCCGTTGGGCAGACACTGGGCTGGGTTTTGGTTCCGGAGTTCCTAGTCCGGAGAGCTTGTTTGCCAGGAGTGTGAGGAAGGAAGTCTGAAAACACAAGCTAGCGTGAATTTGGGACCGAGGGCACGGCAGGCCCACTCTGCAGAGGCTGAATCGAGATCTCCTGCAATAAGGTCATGTCAACTATGAGACGTGCCTCAGGCTAGAGTTCTTGTCCAGCATGGCCTCTTCCTGAAGGGTGTGGGGCTTCATGAGGCCAGAAAGTTTTGGCTACGATGGGATTTGTGAACTGCTCCAAAACTGAAGGTTACCTTCTGCACGACAGTCGAGTCCTATTGGATGGTTCCAAGAGGCCCCATATGGTAAGACTCGAGAGCAGGTGTCTAAGCATGGATGCCTGGGAACGCCACCTCATATTCCCACTCTTTAGTCAGGACAAGGCAGGCTCAATCTGCGGGCTCCTGGGTGAGCTACCCAGAGGGGAGAGTTGAAATGGACTCTCCTGAAGATGAGTCCTCCTGTGGCTTGGTGGCCAGGGAGACCTTGGAATGTGGAGGTGGCTCAGGGACTCTGCAGGATTCTCCAACATGAGGTGTTTGACACGGCTCCAACAAGGAAACTTCCCATGTGGAGACGAGAGGAGTTCTGTTCCGTGCCTCAGGAAAGCCCCATACCCTGTTCTTCGAACCACAGCCTCTGATGAGTGACACCTGGAAACCAAAGCAAGAGTTGAGACTACGGCCTAAAGGCCTGTCCGGCTCAACCTTCTATCTCTGTTGACATCTGTGTGCATGCATTCATGGATGTAGCTGCTCAGCTTGTGTCCGAATGCCCCTGTGAGTCCAGTGAGGCTCCCAGTAGTGGGATGTCCTCGGAGGCCTTGAGGTTTCTCATATTCTGGAGGTGTGTGGCCAAAGGAATGGACACAGTTTGCCAGGAGAGAGCAGGCACGGTCCTGTGGTATGGCTCCAGAGGACCCAGCCTAGAGGCTGTGTTTGCCAGGGCTGTGGGGACAGATGTCTGAAAAAGCAAACTTGGCTCAGCTAGGGGCCAATGTAATGGCAGGCCTGATCTCTAGTCCGTGAGGGGAGATCCTCTGGAAATCAAAGTAGGGCAAGTGGGAGGCAGTCACTCAGGATTTTGTCTCTGGGTGTTGCGTTTACAGTGTCCGGTCAGGGTAGGGGTTGTCTCAGAGGCCGAGGAAGAGCCTTCCTCTCGGGGGATTGTCCAAGCTCCCAAGTGTTTGTGTTCATTCTGTGGGAATGAAGAGTACTGTTTTCTGCCACAGGGGACCCCCCAGGAGAGGGACTCTAGAGCACAGCAGTGGGTTCCCTCAACTGGAATACACACCATCTAGTTAGTCCTGGGTGCCTATGGGCATGGCAAGCCACATATGCGGGCTCTTGGTCCAGTCACTGAGAGGCGTTACTTGAATAAGGTACTCACGCTGAGGGTCACAATGTGTGTTTGTGCCCAAGGCGGCCCTCACGCTTGGGCGTGGCCTCATGGGCCATGCCGTTTTCCCCTACACCGAAGGTTTGACTCACTGCCAGCAGCAAGGTTTCTTGCCATGGGGAAGGAGGGGTTCTGACTTGTGCATCAGGTTCCCCCCTGTGCAGGGATTGGAGATAAGGTCTAGGTTCCGATGACTGAAAACCCAGGTTGGGAATGGATGGTGGCCTAAGGCAGTGGCGGGTCCAATGTGCTGGGTGTGCAGCCAGCTGTGTCGGTGTCTGTTGGAAGGTCTGGGCTCAGGCTATTTGCGACAGAGCATCACTGTTTAAGGTAGCCTATGCAATTGGGGTGTTGCCGAGGGCCAAGCAGTTTGATCCTCATTTGGGGTTTCTGGGCAGCGCCATAGACAAGGTTTTTCTCCTGGGAGGCAGGCACAGTGCTTCATTGTGGCCCCAGAATTCCCAGTAGGGAGGGTTTGTGGGCCAGGAGTGTGAGGACGGAAGTCTGAAAACACAAGCTAGTGTGAGGAATGGAGCCAAGGGCAGAGCAGGCCCACTCTGCAGAGGCTGAATCAAAATCTCCTGCATCTGAAGTCAGGCTGAGGATAAGACGTTGGCTGAGGCTGGAGTATGTGTCCATGATGGCACCTTCATGAAGTGGGGGCCTCATGAGGCCAAGGAAGTTTTCCCACGCTGAGTTTGGAGGTTGCCCCATACCACAAGGTTTCCTTCTGCGGGACATTCGAGTCCTGTTGCATGGCTCCAGGACATACCATATGGAAGGACTGGAGAGCAGGGTTCGAAGGATGGATCCCTGTACAGCATGCCTCGCATTCCCATTGGCTAGTAGCGACAAGATATGTTTGATCTGCTGCCTCTGGAACACGCGACCCAGGGGGCTGAGTTGAAATGGCCTCTCCTGAGGATGCGTCATAATGTGCGTTTGGGTCCATGGAGACCTTGGAATGTGCTGGTTGTTCAGTGGCCTTGCGGAACTCTCCTACCTGAAGTGTTTGATACATCCCAGTAAGAAAGCTGCCCATGTGGAGATGAGAGAGGTTTGGTTTGGTGCCTCAGAAAAGCCCCATGTGCTGGTCTACGAAAACAGTCCTCTGAGAACGGAAACATGGAAACCAAAGCTAAGGTTCAGATTAGGGCCTGGGGGCCTGTCCATTTCAACCTTCTGTCTCTGGGGACACTCTCTGAGAGTCTAAGTGGAGATAGTTGCTCCGCTGGTGTCAGAGAGCACCTCTTAGTCCAGGGTGGCCTATACTATTGATGGCCTCAGGGACCTTGGAGCTTTTCACTAACCTGTAGGGTTGTGGTCAATGGATTGGGCACACTTGCCTTGGAGAGGGCAGGCACAATCTTTCGCTGTTTGGTCCAGAGGCCCTAGCCTGGATGTTGTGTGGGTCCAGGCTGTGGGCACAGAAGTCTGAATACACAAACTCAGCTTATGAGTGGCTCCTAGGGTATGGCCGGCCGGATGTACAGCCCGAGAGGGAGCTCCTGGGCCTCTGAAACAAGGGCGAGTGGGAGGCGTTCCTTCAGGCTTTTGTCTCTGGATGTTGTGTACGGGATAGCCGTGGATTGGAGCGGTGGCCTCAGGTACTGTGGACGAGTATCCCTCTCTGGGGATTTGTCCCAGCTCCCAAGAGTTTGGGGTCATTTTGTGGGAAGGGTGGAGTCGTGTTGTCTGGCTCATGGGTCTCTCCAAGAAAGGGATTCCAGAGCAGAGCTCCAGGTACGGGCGGGGCGACTGGAAAATTCAAACCGTGGTGAGGATTGGGTGCATAGGGGCTTGGCAAGCCCCATATGTGGGCTCTTGGTCCAGGCCCTGAAGGCCTTTCTTTGACATGGGGCTCATGCTGAGGGTCACAGTGTGAATTTGTGCCCAAGCAGCACTCAATTTGGGCGTGGCATCAGGGGCCATGAAGGTTTCTCCCACCCTGAAGGTGTGACTCCATGCCAAGAGCAAGCTTGACAGCCATGGGGAAGGAGGAGTTCTGTTTTGTGCTTGCTATACCCAGCTGTGTGGAGAATTGATATAATGTCTAGGTTCAGATATCGGAAAACCAAGGTTAGGATGAGGTGACGGCATAAGACCATGGCGTGTCCGAAGTGCTGGGTGTGCGGCCAGCTGTCTCCTTGCCTGTCTGGACGTCTGGCTTCAGGCTGTGTCAGGCAGAGCATGAGTGCCCAGAGCAGCCTATCCAGTTCGGGTACCGTCGAGGCCCGAGCAGGTTGATCCTCATCTGGGTTTTCTGGAGAGCCCCACAGGGAAACGTTTTTCTTCCGTTGGGCAGACACTGGGCTGGGTTTTGGTTCCGGAGTTCCTAGTCCGGAGAGCTTGTTTGCCAGGAGTGTGAGGAAGGAAGTCTGAAAACACAAGCTAGCGTGAATTTGGGACCGAGGGCACGGCAGGCCCACTCTGCAGAGGCTGAATCGAGATCTCCTGCAATAAGGTCATGTCAACTATGAGACGTGCCTCAGGCTAGAGTTCTTGTCCAGCATGGCCTCTTCCTGAAGGGTGTGGGGCTTCATGAGGCCAGAAAGTTTTGGCTACGATGGGATTTGTGAACTGCTCCAAAACTGAAGGTTACCTTCTGCACGACAGTCGAGTCCTATTGGATGGTTCCAAGAGGCCCCATATGGTAAGACTCGAGAGCAGGTGTCTAAGCATGGATGCCTGGGAACGCCACCTCATATTCCCACTCTTTAGTCAGGACAAGGCAGGCTCAATCTGCGGGCTCCTGGGTGAGCTACCCAGAGGGGAGAGTTGAAATGGACTCTCCTGAAGATGAGTCCTCCTGTGGCTTGGTGGCCAGGGAGACCTTGGAATGTGGAGGTGGCTCAGGGACTCTGCAGGATTCTCCAACATGAGGTGTTTGACACGGCTCCAACAAGGAAACTTCCCATGTGGAGACGAGAGGAGTTCTGTTCCGTGCCTCAGGAAAGCCCCATACCCTGTTCTTCGAACCACAGCCTCTGATGAGTGACACCTGGAAACCAAAGCAAGAGTTGAGACTACGGCCTAAAGGCCTGTCCGGCTCAACCTTCTATCTCTGTTGACATCTGTGTGCATGCATTCATGGATGTAGCTGCTCAGCTTGTGTCCGAATGCCCCTGTGAGTCCAGTGAGGCTCCCAGTAGTGGGATGTCCTCGGAGGCCTTGAGGTTTCTCATATTCTGGAGGTGTGTGGCCAAAGGAATGGACACAGTTTGCCAGGAGAGAGCAGGCACGGTCCTGTGGTATGGCTCCAGAGGACCCAGCCTAGAGGCTGTGTTTGCCAGGGCTGTGGGGACAGATGTCTGAAAAAGCAAACTTGGCTCAGCTAGGGGCCAATGTAATGGCAGGCCTGATCTCTAGTCCGTGAGGGGAGATCCTCTGGAAATCAAAGTAGGGCAAGTGGGAGGCAGTCACTCAGGATTTTGTCTCTGGGTGTTGCGTTTACAGTGTCCGGTCAGGGTAGGGGTTGTCTCAGAGGCCGAGGAAGAGCCTTCCTCTCGGGGGATTGTCCAAGCTCCCAAGTGTTTGTGTTCATTCTGTGGGAATGAAGAGTACTGTTTTCTGCCACAGGGGACCCCCCAGGAGAGGGACTCTAGAGCACAGCAGTGGGTTCCCTCAACTGGAATACACACCATCTAGTTAGTCCTGGGTGCCTATGGGCATGGCAAGCCACATATGCGGGCTCTTGGTCCAGTCACTGAGAGGCGTTACTTGAAGAAGGTACTCACGCTGAGGGTCACAATGTGTGTTTGTGCCCAAGGCGGCCCTCACGCTTGGGCGTGGCCTCATGGGCCATGCCGTTTTCCCCTACACCGAAGGTTTGACTCACTGCCAGCAGCAAGGTTTCTTGCCATGGGGAAGGAGGGGTTCTGACTTGTGCATCAGGTTCCCCCCTGTGCAGGGATTGGAGATAAGGTCTAGGTTCCGATGACTGAAAACCCAGGTTGGGAATGGATGGTGGCCTAAGGCAGTGGCGGGTCCAATGTGCTGGGTGTGCAGCCAGCTGTGTCGGTGTCTGTTGGAAGGTCTGGGCTCAGGCTATTTGCGACAGAGCATCACTGTTTAAGGTAGCCTATGCAATTGGGGTGTTGCCGAGGGCCAAGCAGTTTGATCCTCATTTGGGGTTTCTGGGCAGCGCCATAGACAAGGTTTTTCTCCTGGGAGGCAGGCACAGTGCTTCATTGTGGCCCCAGAATTCCCAGTAGGGAGGGTTTGTGGGCCAGGAGTGTGAGGACGGAAGTCTGAAAACACAAGCTAGTGTGAGGAATGGAGCCAAGGGCAGAGCAGGCCCACTCTGCAGAGGCTGAATCAAAATCTCCTGCATCTGAAGTCAGGCTGAGGATAAGACGTTGGCTGAGGCTGGAGTATGTGTCCATGATGGCACCTTCATGAAGTGGGGGCCTCATGAGGCCAAGGAAGTTTTCCCACGCTGAGTTTGGAGGTTGCCCCAAACCACAAGGTTTCCTTCTGCGGGACATTCGAGTCCTGTTGCATGGCTCCAGGACATACCATATGGAAGGACTGGAGAGCAGGGTTCGAAGGATGGATCCCTGTACAGCATGCCTCGCATTCCCATTGGCTAGTAGCGACAAGATATGTTTGATCTGCTGCCTCTGGAACACGCGACCCAGGGGGCTGAGTTGAAATGGCCTCTCCTGAGGATGCGTCATAATGTGCGTTTGGGTCCATGGAGACCTTGGAATGTGCTGGTTGTTCAGTGGCCCTGCGGAACTCTCCTACCTGAAGTGTTTGATACATCCCAGTAAGAAAGCTGCCCATGTGGAGATGAGAGAGGTTTGGTTTGGTGCCTCAGAAAAGCCCCATGTGCTGGTCTACGAAAACAGTCCTCTGAGAACGGAAACATGGAAACCAAAGCTAAGGTTCAGATTAGGGCCTGGGGGCCTGTCCATTTCAACCTTCTGTCTCTGGGGACACTCTCTGAGAGTCTAAGTGGAGATAGTTGCTCCGCTGGTGTCAGAGAGCACCTCTTAGTCCAGGGTGGCCTATACTATTGATGGCCTCAGGGACCTTGGAGCTTTTCACTAACCTGTAGGGTTGTGGTCAATGGATTGGGCACACTTGCCTTGGAGAGGGCAGGCACAATCTTTCGCTGTTTGGTCCAGAGGCCCTAGCCTGGATGTTGTGTGGGTCCAGGCTGTGGGCACAGAAGTCTGAATACACAAACTCAGCTTATGAGTGGCTCCTAGGGTATGGCCGGCCGGATGTACAGCCCGAGAGGGAGCTCCTGGGCCTCTGAAACAAGGGCGAGTGGGAGGCGTTCCTTCAGGCTTTTGTCTCTGGATGTTGTGTACGGGATAGCCGTGGATTGGAGCGGTGGCCTCAGGTACTGTGGACGAGTATCCCTCTCTGGGGATTTGTCCCAGCTCCCAAGAGTTTGGGGTCATTTTGTGGGAAGGGTGGAGTCGTGTTGTCTGGCTCATGGGTCTCTCCAAGAAAGGGATTCCAGAGCAGAGCTCCAGGTACGGGCGGGGCGACTGGAAAATTCAAACCGTGGTGAGGATTGGGTGCATAGGGGCTTGGCAAGCCCCATATGTGGGCTCTTGGTCCAGGCCCTGAAGGCCTTTCTTTGACATGGGGCTCATGCTGAGGGTCACAGTGTGAATTTGTGCCCAAGCAGCACTCAATTTGGGCGTGGCATCAGGGGCCATGAAGGTTTCTCCCACCCTGAAGGTGTGACTCCATGCCAAGAGCAAGCTTGACAGCCATGGGGAAGGAGGAGTTCTGTTTTGTGCTTGCTATACCCAGCTGTGTGGAGAATTGATATAATGTCTAGGTTCAGATATCGGAAAACCAAGGTTAGGATGAGGTGACGGCATAAGACCATGGCGTGTCCGAAGTGCTGGGTGTGCGGCCAGCTGTCTCCTTGCCTGTCTGGACGTCTGGCTTCAGGCTGTGTCAGGCAGAGCATGAGTGCCCAGAGCAGCCTATCCAGTTCGGGTACCGTCGAGGCCCGAGCAGGTTGATCCTCATCTGGGTTTTCTGGAGAGCCCCACAGGGAAACGTTTTTCTTCCGTTGGGCAGACACTGGGCTGGGTTTTGGTTCCGGAGTTCCTAGTCCGGAGAGCTTGTTTGCCAGGAGTGTGAGGAAGGAAGTCTGAAAACACAAGCTAGCGTGAATTTGGGACCGAGGGCACGGCAGGCCCACTCTGCAGAGGCTGAATCGAGATCTCCTGCAATAAGGTCATGTCAACTATGAGACGTGCCTCAGGCTAGAGTTCTTGTCCAGCATGGCCTCTTCCTGAAGGGTGTGGGGCTTCATGAGGCCAGAAAGTTTTGGCTACGATGGGATTTGTGAACTGCTCCAAAACTGAAGGTTACCTTCTGCACGACAGTCGAGTCCTATTGGATGGTTCCAAGAGGCCCCATATGGTAAGACTCGAGAGCAGGTGTCTAAGCATGGATGCCTGGGAACGCCACCTCATATTCCCACTCTTTAGTCAGGACAAGGCAGGCTCAATCTGCGGGCTCCTGGGTGAGCTACCCAGAGGGGAGAGTTGAAATGGACTCTCCTGAAGATGAGTCCTCCTGTGGCTTGGTGGCCAGGGAGACCTTGGAATGTGGAGGTGGCTCAGGGACTCTGCAGGATTCTCCAACATGAGGTGTTTGACACGGCTCCAACAAGGAAACTTCCCATGTGGAGACGAGAGGAGTTCTGTTCCGTGCCTCAGGAAAGCCCCATACCCTGTTCTTCGAACCACAGCCTCTGATGAGTGACACCTGGAAACCAAAGCAAGAGTTGAGACTACGGCCTAAAGGCCTGTCCGGCTCAACCTTCTATCTCTGTTGACATCTGTGTGCATGCATTCATGGATGTAGCTGCTCAGCTTGTGTCCGAATGCCCCTGTGAGTCCAGTGAGGCTCCCAGTAGTGGGATGTCCTCGGAGGCCTTGAGGTTTCTCATATTCTGGAGGTGTGTGGCCAAAGGAATGGACACAGTTTGCCAGGAGAGAGCAGGCACGGTCCTGTGGTATGGCTCCAGAGGACCCAGCCTAGAGGCTGTGTTTGCCAGGGCTGTGGGGACAGATGTCTGAAAAAGCAAACTTGGCTCAGCTAGGGGCCAATGTAATGGCAGGCCTGATCTCTAGTCCGTGAGGGGAGATCCTCTGGAAATCAAAGTAGGGCAAGTGGGAGGCAGTCACTCAGGATTTTGTCTCTGGGTGTTGCGTTTACAGTGTCCGGTCAGGGTAGGGGTTGTCTCAGAGGCCGAGGAAGAGCCTTCCTCTCGGGGGATTGTCCAAGCTCCCAAGTGTTTGTGTTCATTCTGTGGGAATGAAGAGTACTGTTTTCTGCCACAGGGGACCCCCCAGGAGAGGGACTCTAGAGCACAGCAGTGGGTTCCCTCAACTGGAATACACACCATCTAGTTAGTCCTGGGTGCCTATGGGCATGGCAAGCCACATATGCGGGCTCTTGGTCCAGTCACTGAGAGGCGTTACTTGAATAAGGTACTCACGCTGAGGGTCACAATGTGTGTTTGTGCCCAAGGCGGCCCTCACGCTTGGGCGTGGCCTCATGGGCCATGCCGTTTTCCCCTACACCGAAGGTTTGACTCACTGCCAGCAGCAAGGTTTCTTGCCATGGGGAAGGAGGGGTTCTGACTTGTGCATCAGGTTCCCCCCTGTGCAGGGATTGGAGATAAGGTCTAGGTTCCGATGACTGAAAACCCAGGTTGGGAATGGATGGTGGCCTAAGGCAGTGGCGGGTCCAATGTGCTGGGTGTGCAGCCAGCTGTGTCGGTGTCTGTTGGAAGGTCTGGGCTCAGGCTATTTGCGACAGAGCATCACTGTTTAAGGTAGCCTATGCAATTGGGGTGTTGCCGAGGGCCAAGCAGTTTGATCCTCATTTGGGGTTTCTGGGCAGCGCCATAGACAAGGTTTTTCTCCTGGGAGGCAGGCACAGTGCTTCATTGTGGCCCCAGAATTCCCAGTAGGGAGGGTTTGTGGGCCAGGAGTGTGAGGACGGAAGTCTGAAAACACAAGCTAGTGTGAGGAATGGAGCCAAGGGCAGAGCAGGCCCACTCTGCAGAGGCTGAATCAAAATCTCCTGCATCTGAAGTCAGGCTGAGGATAAGACGTTGGCTGAGGCTGGAGTATGTGTCCATGATGGCACCTTCATGAAGTGGGGGCCTCATGAGGCCAAGGAAGTTTTCCCACGCTGAGTTTGGAGGTTGCCCCAAACCACAAGGTTTCCTTCTGCGGGACATTCGAGTCCTGTTGCATGGCTCCAGGACATACCATATGGAAGGACTGGAGAGCAGGGTTCGAAGGATGGATCCCTGTACAGCATGCCTCGCATTCCCATTGGCTAGTAGCGACAAGATATGTTTGATCTGCTGCCTCTGGAACACGCGACCCAGGGGGCTGAGTTGAAATGGCCTCTCCTGAGGATGCGTCATAATGTGCGTTTGGGTCCATGGAGACCTTGGAATGTGCTGGTTGTTCAGTGGCCCTGCGGAACTCTCCTACCTGAAGTGTTTGATACATCCCAGTAAGAAAGCTGCCCATGTGGAGATGAGAGAGGTTTGGTTTGGTGCCTCAGAAAAGCCCCATGTGCTGGTCTACGAAAACAGTCCTCTGAGAACGGAAACATGGAAACCAAAGCTAAGGTTCAGATTAGGGCCTGGGGGCCTGTCCATTTCAACCTTCTGTCTCTGGGGACACTCTCTGAGAGTCTAAGTGGAGATAGTTGCTCCGCTGGTGTCAGAGAGCACCTCTTAGTCCAGGGTGGCCTATACTATTGATGGCCTCAGGGACCTTGGAGCTTTTCACTACCCTGTAGGGTTGTGGTCAATGGATTGGGCACACTTGCCTTGGAGAGGGCAGGCACAATCTTTCGCTGTTTGGTCCAGAGGCCCTAGCCTGGATGTTGTGTGGGTCCAGGCTGTGGGCACAGAAGTCTGAATACACAAACTCAGCTTATGAGTGGCTCCTAGGGTATGGCCGGCCGGATGTACAGCCCGAGAGGGAGCTCCTGGGCCTCTGAAACAAGGGCGAGTGGGAGGCGTTCCTTCAGGCTTTTGTCTCTGGATGTTGTGTACGGGATAGCCGTGGATTGGAGCGGTGGCCTCAGGTACTGTGGACGAGTATCCCTCTCTGGGGATTTGTCCCAGCTCCCAAGAGTTTGGGGTCATTTTGTGGGAAGGGTGGAGTCGTGTTGTCTGGCTCATGGGTCTCTCCAAGAAAGGGATTCCAGAGCAGAGCTCCAGGTACGGGCGGGGCGACTGGAAAATTCAAACCGTGGTGAGGATTGGGTGCATAGGGGCTTGGCAAGCCCCATATGTGGGCTCTTGGTCCAGGCCCTGAAGGCCTTTCTTTGACATGGGGCTCATGCTGAGGGTCACAGTGTGAATTTGTGCCCAAGCAGCACTCAATTTGGGCGTGGCATCAGGGGCCATGAAGGTTTCTCCCACCCTGAAGGTGTGACTCCATGCCAAGAGCAAGCTTGACAGCCATGGGGAAGGAGGAGTTCTGTTTTGTGCTTGCTATACCCAGCTGTGTGGAGAATTGATATAATGTCTAGGTTCAGATATCGGAAAACCAAGGTTAGGATGAGGTGACGGCATAAGACCATGGCGTGTCCGAAGTGCTGGGTGTGCGGCCAGCTGTCTCCTTGTCTGTCTGGACGTCTGGCTTCAGGCTGTGTCAGGCAGAGCATGAGTGCCCAGAGCAGCCTATCCAGTTCGGGTACCGTCGAGGCCCGAGCAGGTTGATCCTCATCTGGGTTTTCTGGAGAGCCCCACAGGGAAACGTTTTTCTTCCGTTGGGCAGACACTGGGCTGGGTTTTGGTTCCGGAGTTCCTAGTCCGGAGAGCTTGTTTGCCAGGAGTGTGAGGAAGGAAGTCTGAAAACACAAGCTAGCGTGAATTTGGGACCGAGGGCACGGCAGGCCCACTCTGCAGAGGCTGAATCGAGATCTCCTGCAATGAGGTCATGTCAACTATGAGACGTGCCTCAGGCTAGAGTTCTTGTCCAGCATGGCCTCTTCCTGAAGGGTGTGGGGCTTCATGAGGCCAGAAAGTTTTGGCTACGATGGGATTTGTGAACTGCTCCAAAACTGAAGGTTACCTTCTGCACGACAGTCGAGTCCTATTGGATGGTTCCAAGAGGCCCCATATGGTAAGACTCGAGAGCAGGTGTCTAAGCATGGATGCCTGGGAACGCCACCTCATATTCCCACTCTTTAGTCAGGACAAGGCAGGCTCAATCTGCGGGCTCCTGGGTGAGCTACCCAGAGGGGAGAGTTGAAATGGACTCTCCTGAAGATGAGTCCTCCTGTGGCTTGGTGGCCTGGTTGACCTTGGAATGTGGAGGTGGCTCAGGGACTCTGCAGGATTCTCCAACATGAGGTGTTTGACACGGCTCCAACAAGGAAACTTCCCATGTGGAGACGAGAGGAGTTCTGTTCCGTGCCTCAGGAAAGCCCCATACCCTGTTCTTCGAACCAAAGCCTCTGAGGAGTGACACCTGGAAACCAAAGCAAGAGTTGAGACTACGGCCTAAAGGCCTGTCCGGCTCAACCTTCTATCTCTGTTGACATCTGTGTGCATGCATTCATGGATGTAGCTGCTCAGCTTGTGTCCGAATGCCCCTGTGAGTCCAGTGAGGCTCCCAGTAGTGGGATGTCCTCGGAGGCCTTGAGGTTTCTCATATTCTGGAGGTGTGTGGCCAAAGGAATGGACACAGTTTGCCAGGAGAGAGCAGGCACGGTCCTGTGGTATGGCTCCAGAGGACCCAGCCTAGAGGCTGTGTTTGCCAGGGCTGTGGGGACAGATGTCTGAAAAAGCAAACTTGGCTCAGCTAGGGGCCAATGTAATGGCAGGCCTGATCTCTAGTCCGTGAGGGGAGATCCTCTGGAAATCAAAGTAGGGCAAGTGGGAGGCAGTCACTCAGGATTTTGTCTCTGGGTGTTGCGTTTACAGTGTCCGGTCAGGGTAGGGGTTGTCTCAGAGGCCGAGGAAGAGCCTTCCTCTCGGGGGATTGTCCAAGCTCCCAAGTGTTTGTGTTCATTCTGTGGGAATGAAGAGTACTGTTTTCTGCCACAGGGGACCCCCCAGGAGAGGGACTCTAGAGCACAGCAGTGGGTTCCCTCAACTGGAATACACACCACCTAGTTAGTCCTGGGTGCCTATGGGCATGGCAAGCCACATATGCGGGCTCTTGGTCCAGTCACTGAGAGGCGTTACTTGAATAAGGTACTCATGCTGAGGGTCACAATGTGTGTTTGTGCCCAAGGCGGCCCTCACGCTTGGGCGTGGCCTCATGGGCCATGCCGTTTTCTCCTACACTGAAGGTTTGACTCACTGCCAGCAGCAAGGTTTCTTGCCAGGGGGAAGGAGGGGTTCTGACTTGTGCATCAGGTTCCCCCCTGTGCAGGGATTGGAGATAAGGTCTAGGTCCCGATGACTGAAAACCCAGGTTGGGAATGGATGGTGGCCTAAGGCAGTGGCGGGTCCAATGTGCTGGGTGTGCAGCCAGCTGTGTCGGTGTCTGTTGGAAGGACTGGGCTCAGGCTATTTGCGACAGAGCATCACTGTTTAAGGTAGCCTATGCAATTGGGGTGTTGCCGAGGGCCAAGCAGTTTGATCCTCATTTGGGGTTTCTGGGCAGCGCCATAGACAAGGTTTTTCTCCTGGGAGGCAGGCACAGTGCTTCATTGTGGCCCCAGAATTCCCAGTAGGGAGGGTTTGTGGGCCAGGAGTGTGAGGACGGAAGTCTGAAAACACAAGCTAGTGTGAGGATTGGAGCCAAGGGCAGAGCAGGCCCACTCTGCAGAGGCTGAATCAAAATCTCCTGGAAATGAAGTCAGGCTGAGGATCAGACGTTGGCTGAGGCTGGAGTATGTGTCCATGATGGCACCTTCATGAAGTGGGGGCCTCATGAGGCCAAGGAAGTTTACCCACGCTGAGTTGGAGGTTGCCCCAAACCACAAGGTTTCCTTCTGTGGGACATTCGAGTCCTGTTGCATGGCTCCAGGACATACCATATGGAAGGACTGGAGAGCAGGGTTTGAAGGATGGATCCCTGTACAGCATGCCTCGCATTCCCATTGGCTATTAGCGACAAGATATGTTTGATCTGCTGCCTCTGGAACACGCGACCCAGGGGGCTGAGTTGAAATGGCCTCTCCTGAGGATGCGTCATAATGTGCGTTTGGGTCCAAGGAGACCTTGGAATGTGCTGGTTGTTCAGTGGCCCTGCGGAACTCTCCTACCTGAAGTGTTTGATACATCCCAGTAAGAAAGCTGCCCATGTGGAGATGAGAGAGGTTTGGTTTGGTGCCTCAGAAAAGCCCCATGTGCTGGTCTACGAAAACAGTCCTCTGAGAACGGAAACATGGAAACCAAAGCTAAAGTTCAGATTAGGGCCTGGGGGCCTGTCCATTTCAACCTTCTGTCTCTGGGGACACTGTCTGAGAGTCTAAGTGGAGATAGTTGCTCCGCTGGTGTCAGAGATCCCCTCTTTGTCCAGGGTGGCCTATACTATTGATGGCCTCAGGGACCTTGGAGCTTTTCCCTAACCTGTAGGGTTGTGGTCAATGGATTGGGCACACTTTCCTTGGAGAGGGCAGGCACAATCTTTCGTTGTTTGATCCAGAGGCCCTAGCCTGAATGTTGTGTGGGTCCAGGCTGTGGGCACAGAAGACTGAATACACAAACTAAGCTTATGAGTGGCGCCTAGGGTATGGCCGGCCGGATGTACAGCCCGAGAGGGAGCTCCTGGGCCTCTGAAACAAGGGCGAGTGGGAGGCGTTCCTTCAGGCTTTTGTCTCTGGATGTTGTGTCCGGGATAGCCGTGGATTGGAGCTGTGGCCTCAGGTACTGTGGACGATTATCCCTCTCTGGGGATTTGTCCCAGCTCCCAAGAGTTTGGGGTCATTTTGTGGGAAGGGTGGAGTCGTGTTGTCTGGCTCATGGGTCTCTCCAAGAAAGGGATTCCAGAGCAGAGCTCCAGGTCCGGGCGGGGCGACTGGAAAATTTAAACCGTGGTGAGGATTGGGTGCATAGGGGCTTGGCAAGCCCCATATGTGGGCTATTGGTCCAGGCCCTGACAGGCCTTTCTTTGACATGGGGCTCATGCTGAGGGTCACAGTGTGAATTTGTGCCCAAGCAGCACTCAGTTTTGGGCGTGGCATCAGGGGCCATGAAGGTTTCTCCCACCCTGAAGGTGTGACTGCATGCCAAGAGCAAGCTTGACAGCCATGGGGAAGGAGGAGTTCTGTTTTGTGCTTGCTATACCCAGCTGTGTGGAGAATTGATATAATGTCTAGGTTCAGATATCGGAAAACCAAGGTTAGGATGAGGTGACGGCATAAGACCATGGTGTGTCCGAAGTGCTGGGTGTGCGGCCAGCTGTCTCCTTGTCTGTCTGGACGTCTGGCTTCAGGCTGTGTCAGGCAGAGCATGAGTGCCCAGAGCAGCCTATCCAGTTCGGGTACCGTCGAGGCCCGAGCAGGTTGATCCTCATCTGGGTTTTCTGGAGAGCCCCACAGGGAAACGTTTTTCTTCCGTTGGGCAGACACTGGGCTGGTTTTTGGTTCCGGAGATCCTAGTCCGGAGGGCTTGTTTGCCAGGAGTGTGAGGAAGGAAGTCTGAAAACACAAGCTAGCATGAGGTTTGGGACCGAGGACACGGCAGGCCCACTCTGCAGAGGCTGAATCGAGATCTCCTGCACTGAGGTCATGTCAACTATGAGACGTGCCTCAGGCTAGAGTTCTTGTCCAGCATGGCCTCTTCCTGAAGGGTGTGGGGGCTTCATGAGGCCAGAAAGTTTTGGCTACGATGGGATTTGTGAACTGCTCCAAAACTGAAGGTTACCTTCTGCACGACAGTCGAGTCCTATTGGATGGTTCCAAGAGGCCCCATATGGAAAGACTCGAGAGCAGGTGTCTAAGCATGGATGCCTGGGAACGCCACCTCATATTCCCACTCTTTAGTCAGGACAAGGCAGGCTCAATCTGCGGGCTCCTGGGTGAGCTACCCAGAGGGGAGAGTTGAAATGGACTCTCCTGAAGATGAGTCCTACTGTGGCTTGGTGGCCTGGGAGACCTTGGAATGTGGAGGTGGCTCAGGGACTCTGCAGGATTCTCTAACATGAGGTGTTTGACACGGCTCCAACAAGGAAACTTCCCATGTGGAGACGAGAGGAGTTCTGTTCCGTGCCTCAGGAAAGCCCCATACCCTGTTCTTCGAACCAAAGCCTCTGAGGAGTGACACCTGGAAACCAAAGCAAGAGTTGAGACTACGGCCTAAAGGCCTGTCCGGCTCAACCTTCTATCTCTGTTGACATCTGTGTGCATGCATTCATGGATGTAGCTGCTCAGCTTGTGTCCGAATGCCCCTGTGAGTCCAGTGAGGCTCCCAGTAGTGGGATGTCCTCGGAGGCCTTGAGGTTTCTCATATTCTGGAGGTGTGTGGCCAAAGGAATGGACACAGTTTGCCAGGAGAGAGCAGGCACGGTCCTGTGGTATGGCTCCAGAGGACCCAGCCTAGAGGCTGTGTTTGCCAGGGCTGTGGGGACAGATGTCTGAAAAAGCAAACTTGGCTCAGCTAGGGGCCAATGTAATGGCAGGCCTGATCTCTAGTCCGTGAGGGGAGATCCTCTGGAAATCAAAGTAGGGCAAGTGGGAGGCAGTCACTCAGGATTTTGTCTCTGGGTGTTGCGTTTACAGTGTCCGGTCAGGGTAGGGGTTGTCTCAGAGGCCGAGGAAGAGCCTTCCTCTCGGGGGATTGTCCAAGCTCCCAAGTGTTTGTGTTCATTCTGTGGGAATGAAGAGTACTGTTTTCTGCCACAGGGGACCCCCCAGGAGAGGGACTCTAGAGCACAGCAGTGGGTTCCCTCAACTGGAATACACACCACCTAGTTAGTCCTGGGTGCCTATGGGCATGGCAAGCCACATATGCGGGCTCTTGGTCCAGTCACTGAGAGGCGTTACTTGAATAAGGTACTCACGCTGAGGGTCACAATGTGTGTTTGTGCCCAAGGCGGCCCTCACGCTTGGGCGTGGCCTCATGGGCCATGCCGTTTTCTCCTACACTGAAGGTTTGACTCACTGCCAGCAGCAAGGTTTCTTGCCAGGGGGAAGGAGGGGTTCTGACTTGTGCATCAGGTTCCCCCCTGTGCAGGGATTGGAGATAAGGTCTAGGTCCCGATGACTGAAAACCCAGGTTGGGAATGGATGGTGGCCTAAGGCAGTGGCGGGTCCAATGTGCTGGGTGTGCAGCCAGCTGTGTCGGTGTCTGTTGGAAGGACTGGTCTCAGGCTATTTGCGACAGAGCATCACTGTTTAAGGTAGCCTATGCAATTGGGGTGTTGCCGAGGGCCAAGCAGTTTGATCCTCATTTGGGGTTTCTGGGCAGCGCCATAGACAAGGTTTTTCTCCTGGGAGGCAGGCACAGTGCTTCATTGTGGCCCCAGAATTCCCAGTAGGGAGGGTTTGTGGGCCAGGAGTGTGAGGACGGAAGTCTGAAAACACAAGCTAGTGTGAGGATTGGAGCCAAGGGCAGAGCAGGCCCACTCTGCAGAGGCTGAATCAAAATCTCCTGCATCTGAAGTCAGGCTGAGGATCAGACGTTGGCTGAGGCTGGAGTATGTGTCCATGATGGCACCTTCATGAAGTGGGGGCCTCATGAGGCCAAGGAAGTTTGCCCACGCTGAGTTGGAGGTTGCCCCAAACCACAAGGTTTACTTCTGTGGGACATTCGAGTCCTGTTGCATGGCTCCAGGACATACCATATGGAAGGACTGGAGAGCAGGGTTTGAAGGATGGATCCCTGTACAGCATGCCTCGCATTCCCATTGGCTATTAGCGACAAGATATGTTTGATCTGCTGCCTCTGGAACACGCGACCCAGGGGGCTGAGTTTAAATGGCCTCTCCTGAGGATGCGTCATAATGTGCGTTTGGGTCCAAGGAGACCTTGGAATGTGCTGGTTGTTCAGTGGCCCTGCGGAACTCTCCTACCTGAAGTGTTTGATACATCCCAGTAAGAAAGCTGCCCATGTGGAGATGAGAGAGGTTTGGTTTGGTGCCTCAGAAAAGCCCCATGTGCTGGTCTACGAATACAGTCCTCTGAGAACGGAAACATGGAAACCAAAGCTAAAGTTCAGATTAGGGCCTGGGGGCCTGTCCATTTCAACCTTCTGTCTCTAGGGACACTGTCTGAGAGTCTAAGTGGAGATAGTTGCTCCGCTGGTGTCAGAGATCCCCTCTTTGTCCAGGGTGGCCTATACTATCGATGGCCTCAGGGACCTTGGAGCTTTTCCCTAACCTGTAGGGTTGTGGTCAATGGATTGGGCACACTTTCCTTGGAGAGGGCAGGCACAATCTTTCGTTGTTTGATCCAGAGGCCCTAGCCTGAATGTTGTGTGGGTCCAGGCTGTGGGCACAGAAGACTGAATACACAAACTCAGCTTATGAGTGGCGCCTAGGGTATGGCCGGCCGGATGTACAGCCCGAGAGGGAGCTCCTGGGCCTCTGAAACAAGGGCGAGTGGGAGGCGTTCCTTCAGGCTTTTGTCTCTGGATGTTGTGTCCGGGATAGCCGTGGATTGGAGCTGTGGCCTCAGGTACTGTGGACGATTATCCCTCTCTGGGGATTTGTCCCAGCTCCCAAGAGTTTGGGGTCATTTTGTGGGAAGGGTGGAGTCGTGTTGTCTGGCTCATGGGTCTCTCCAAGAAAGGGATTCCAGAGCAGAGCTCCAGGTACGGGCGGGGTGACTGGAAAATTCAAACCGTGGTGAGGATTGGGTGCATAGGGGCTTGGCAAGCCCCATATGTGGGCTCTTGGTCCAGGCTCTGACAGGCCTTTCTTTGACATGGGGCTCATGCTGAGGGTCACAGTGTGAATTTGTACCCAAGCAGCACTCAAGTTTGGGCGTGGCATCAGGGGCCATGAAGGTTTCTCCCACCCTGAAGGTGTGACTGCATGCCAAGAGCAAGCTTGACAGCCATGGGGAAGGAGGAGTTCTGTTTTGTGCTTGCTATACCCAGCTGTGTGGAGAATTGATATAATGTCTAGGTTCAGATATCGGAAAACCAAGGTTAGGATGAGGTGACGGCATAAGACCATGGTGTGTCCGAAGTGCTGGGTGTGCGGCCAGCTGTCTCCTTGTCTGTCTGGACGTCTGGCTTCAGGCTGTGTCAGGCAGAGCATGAGTGCCCAGAGCAGCCTATCCAGTTCGGGTACCGTCGAGGCCCGAGCAGGTTGATCCTCATCTGGGTTTTCTGGAGAGCCCCACAGGGAAACGTTTTTCTTCCGTTGGGCAGACACTGGGCTGGTTTTTGGTTCCGGAGATCCTAGTCCGGAGGGCTTGTTTGCCAGGAGTGTGAGGAAGGAAGTCTGAAAACACAAGCTAGCATGAGGTTTGGGACCGAGGACACGGCAGGCCCACTCTGCAGAGGCTGAATCGAGATCTCCTGCACTGAGGTCATGTCAACTATGAGACGTGCCTCAGGCTAGAGTTCTTGTCCAGCATGGCCTCTTCCTGAAGGGTGTGGGGGCTTCATGAGGCCAGAAAGTTTTGGCTAAGATGGGATTTGTGAACTGCTCCAAAACTGAAGGTTACCTTCTGCACGACAGTCGAGTCCTATTGGATGGTTCCAAGAGGCCCCATATGGAAAGACTCGAGAGCAGGTGTCTAAGCATGGATGCCTGGGAACGCCACCTCATATTCCCACTCTTTAGTCAGGACAAGGCAGGCTCAATCTGCGGGCTCCTGGGTGAGCTACCCAGAGGGGAGAGTTGAAATGGACTCTCCTGAAGATGAGTCCTCCTGTGGCTTGGTGGCCTGGGAGACCTTGGAATGTGGAGGTGGCTCAGGGACTCTGCAGGATTCTCCAACATGAGGTGTTTGACACGGCTCCAACAAGGAAACTTCCCATGTGGAGACGAGAGGAGTTCTGTTCCGTGCCTCAGGAAAGCCCCATACCCTGTTCTTCGAACCACAGCCTCTGATGAGTGACACCTGGAAACCAAAGCAAGAGTTGAGACTACGGCCTAAAGGCCTGTCCGGCTCAACCTTCTATCTCTGTTGACATCTGTGTGCATGCATTCATGGATGTAGCTGCTCAGCTTGTGTCCGAATGCCCCTGTGAGTCCAGTGAGGCTCCCAGTAGTGGGATGTCCTCGGAGGCCTTGAGGTTTCTCATATTCTGGAGGTGTGTGGCCAAAGGAATGGACACAGTTTGCCAGGAGAGAGCAGGCACGGTCCTGTGGTATGGCTCCAGAGGACCCAGCCTAGAGGCTGTGTTTGCCAGGGCTGTGGGGACAGATGTCTGAAAAAGCAAACTTGGCTCAGCTAGGGGCCAATGTAATGGCAGGCCTGATCTCTAGTCCGTGAGGGGAGATCCTCTGGAAATCAAAGTAGGGCAAGTGGGAGGCAGTCACTCAGGATTTTGTCTCTGGGTGTTGCGTTTACAGTGTCCGGTCAGGGTAGGGGTTGTCTCAGAGGCCGAGGAAGAGCCTTCCTCTCGGGGGATTGTCCAAGCTCCCAAGTGTTTGTGTTCATTCTGTGGGAATGAAGAGTACTGTTTTCTGCCACAGGGGACCCCCCAGGAGAGGGACTCTAGAGCACAGCAGTGGGTTCCCTCAACTGGAATACACACCACCTAGTTAGTCCTGGGTGCCTATGGGCATGGCAAGCCACATATACGGGCTCTTGGTCCAGTCACTGAGAGGCGTTACTTGAATAAGGTACTCACGCTGAGGGTCACAATGTGTGTTTGTGCCCAAGGCGGCCCTCACGCTTGGGCGTGGCCTCATGGGCCATGCCGTTTTCTCCTACACTGAAGGTTTGACTCACTGCCAGCAGCAAGGTTTCTTGCCAGGGGGAAGGAGGGGTTCTGACTTGTGCATCAGGTTCCCCCCTGTGCAGGGATTGGAGATAAGGTCTAGGTCCCGATGACTGAAAACCCAGGTTGGGAATGGATGGTGGCCTAAGGCAGTGGCGGGTCCAATGTGCTGGGTGTGCAGCCAGCTGTGTCGGTGTCTGTTGGAAGGACTGGGCTCAGGCTATTTGCGACAGAGCATCACTGTTTAAGGTAGCCTATGCAATTGGGGTGTTGCCGAGGGCCAAGCAGTTTGATCCTCATTTGGGGTTTCTGGGCAGCGCCATAGACAAGGTTTTTCTCCTGGGAGGCAGGCACAGTGCTTCATTGTGGCCCCAGAATTCCCAGTAGGGAGGGTTTGTGGGCCAGGAGTGTGAGGACGGAAGTCTGAAAACACAAGCTAGTGTGAGGATTGGAGCCAAGGGCAGAGCAGGCCCACTCTGCAGAGGCTGAATCAAAATCTCCTGGAAATGAAGTCAGGCTGAGGATCAGACGTTGGCTGAGGCTGGAGTATGTGTCCATGATGGCACCTTCATGAAGTGGGGGCCTCATGAGGCCAAGGAAGTTTACCCACGCTGAGTTGGAGGTTGCCCCAAACCACAAGGTTTCCTTCTGTGGGACATTCGAGTCCTGTTGCATGGCTCCAGGACATACCATATGGAAGGACTGGAGAGCAGGGTTTGAAGGATGGATCCCTGTACAGCATGCCTCGCATTCCCATTGGCTATTAGCGACAAGATATGTTTGATCTGCTGCCTCTGGAACACGCGACCCAGGGGGCTGAGTTGAAATGGCCTCTCCTGAGGATGCGTCATAATGTGCGTTTGGGTCCAAGGAGACCTTGGAATGTGCTGGTTGTTCAGTGGCCCTGCGGAACTCTCCTACCTGAAGTGTTTGATACATCCCAGTAAGAAAGCTGCCCATGTGGAGATGAGAGAGGTTTGGTTTGGTGCCTCAGAAAAGCCCCATGTGCTGGTCTACGAAAACAGTCCTCTGAGAACGGAAACATGGAAACCAAAGCTAAAGTTCAGATTAGGGCCTGGGGGCCTGTCCATTTCAACCTTCTGTCTCTGGGGACACTGTCTGAGAGTCTAAGTGGAGATAGTTGCTCCGCTGGTGTCAGAGATCCCCTCTTTGTCCAGGGTGGCCTATACTATTGATGGCCTCAGGGACCTTGGAGCTTTTCCCTAACCTGTAGGGTTGTGGTCAATGGATTGGGCACACTTTCCTTGGAGAGGGCAGGCACAATCTTTCGTTGTTTGATCCAGAGGCCCTAGCCTGAATGTTGTGTGGGTCCAGGCTGTGGGCACAGAAGACTGAATACACAAACTAAGCTTATGAGTGGCGCCTAGGGTATGGCCGGCCGGATGTACAGCCCGAGAGGGAGCTCCTGGGCCTCTGAAACAAGGGCGAGTGGGAGGCGTTCCTTCAGGCTTTTGTCTCTGGATGTTGTGTCCGGGATAGCCGTGGATTGGAGCTGTGGCCTCAGGTACTGTGGACGATTATCCCTCTCTGGGGATTTGTCCCAGCTCCCAAGAGTTTGGGGTCATTTTGTGGGAAGGGTGGAGTCGTGTTGTCTGGCTCATGGGTCTCTCCAAGAAAGGGATTCCAGAGCAGAGCTCCAGGTACGGGCGGGGTGACTGGAAAATTTAAACCGTGGTGAGGATTGGGTGCATAGGGGCTTGGCAAGCCCCATATGTGGGCTATTGGTCCAGGCCCTGACAGGCCTTTCTTTGACATGGGGCTCATGCTGAGGGTCACAGTGTGAATTTGTGCCCAAGCAGCACTCAGTTTTGGGCGTGGCATCAGGGGCCATGAAGGTTTCTCCCACCCTGAAGGTGTGACTGCATGCCAAGAGCAAGCTTGACAGCCATGGGGAAGGAGGAGTTCTGTTTTGTGCTTGCTATACCCAGCTGTGTGGAGAATTGATATAATGTCTAGGTTCAGATATCGGAAAACCAAGGTTAGGATGAGGTGACGGCATAAGACCATGGTGTGTCCGAAGTGCTGGGTGTGCGGCCAGCTGTCTCCTTGTCTGTCTGGACGTCTGGCTTCAGGCTGTGTCAGGCAGAGCATGAGTGCCCAGAGCAGCCTATCCAGTTCGGGTACCGTCGAGGCCCGAGCAGGTTGATCCTCATCTGGGTTTTCTGGAGAGCCCCACAGGGAAACGTTTTTCTTCCGTTGGGCAGACACTGGGCTGGTTTTTGGTTCCGGAGATCCTAGTCCGGAGGGCTTGTTTGCCAGGAGTGTGAGGAAGGAAGTCTGAAAACACAAGCTAGCATGAGGTTTGGGACCGAGGACACGGCAGGCCCACTCTGCAGAGGCTGAATCGAGATCTCCTGCACTGAGGTCATGTCAACTATGAGACGTGCCTCAGGCTAGAGTTCTTGTCCAGCATGGCCTCTTCCTGAAGGGTGTGGGGGCTTCATGAGGCCAGAAAGTTTTGGCTACGATGGGATTTGTGAACTGCTCCAAAACTGAAGGTTACCTTCTGCACGACAGTCGAGTCCTATTGGATGGTTCCAAGAGGCCCCATATGGAAAGACTCGAGAGCAGGTGTCTAAGCATGGATGCCTGGGAACGCCACCTCATATTCCCACTCTTTAGTCAGGACAAGGCAGGCTCAATCTGCGGGCTCCTGGGTGAGCTACCCAGAGGGGAGAGTTGAAATGGACTCTCCTGAAGATGAGTCCTACTGTGGCTTGGTGGCCTGGGAGACCTTGGAATGTGGAGGTGGCTCAGGGACTCTGCAGGATTCTCTAACATGAGGTGTTTGACACGGCTCCAACAAGGAAACTTCCCATGTGGAGACGAGAGGAGTTCTGTTCCGTGCCTCAGGAAAGCCCCATACCCTGTTCTTCGAACCAAAGCCTCTGAGGAGTGACACCTGGAAACCAAAGCAAGAGTTGAGACTACGGCCTAAAGGCCTGTCCGGCTCAACCTTCTATCTCTGTTGACATCTGTGTGCATGCATTCATGGATGTAGCTGCTCAGCTTGTGTCCGAATGCCCCTGTGAGTCCAGTGAGGCTCCCAGTAGTGGGATGTCCTCGGAGGCCTTGAGGTTTCTCATATTCTGGAGGTGTGTGGCCAAAGGAATGGACACAGTTTGCCAGGAGAGAGCAGGCACGGTCCTGTGGTATGGCTCCAGAGGACCCAGCCTAGAGGCTGTGTTTGCCAGGGCTGTGGGGACAGATGTCTGAAAAAGCAAACTTGGCTCAGCTAGGGGCCAATGTAATGGCAGGCCTGATCTCTAGTCCGTGAGGGGAGATCCTCTGGAAATCAAAGTAGGGCAAGTGGGAGGCAGTCACTCAGGATTTTGTCTCTGGGTGTTGCGTTTACAGTGTCCGGTCAGGGTAGGGGTTGTCTCAGAGGCCGAGGAAGAGCCTTCCTCTCGGGGGATTGTCCAAGCTCCCAAGTGTTTGTGTTCATTCTGTGGGAATGAAGAGTACTGTTTTCTGCCACAGGGGACCCCCCAGGAGAGGGACTCTAGAGCACAGCAGTGGGTTCCCTCAACTGGAATACACACCACCTAGTTAGTCCTGGGTGCCTATGGGCATGGCAAGCCACATATGCGGGCTCTTGGTCCAGTCACTGAGAGGCGTTACTTGAATAAGGTACTCACGCTGAGGGTCACAATGTGTGTTTGTGCCCAAGGCGGCCCTCACGCTTGGGCGTGGCCTCATGGGCCATGCCGTTTTCTCCTACACTGAAGGTTTGACTCACTGCCAGCAGCAAGGTTTCTTGCCAGGGGGAAGGAGGGGTTCTGACTTGTGCATCAGGTTCCCCCCTGTGCAGGGATTGGAGATAAGGTCTAGGTCCCGATGACTGAAAACCCAGGTTGGGAATGGATGGTGGCCTAAGGCAGTGGCGGGTCCAATGTGCTGGGTGTGCAGCCAGCTGTGTCGGTGTCTGTTGGAAGGACTGGTCTCAGGCTATTTGCGACAGAGCATCACTGTTTAAGGTAGCCTATGCAATTGGGGTGTTGCCGAGGGCCAAGCAGTTTGATCCTCATTTGGGGTTTCTGGGCAGCGCCATAGACAAGGTTTTTCTCCTGGGAGGCAGGCACAGTGCTTCATTGTGGCCCCAGAATTCCCAGTAGGGAGGGTTTGTGGGCCAGGAGTGTGAGGACGGAAGTCTGAAAACACAAGCTAGTGTGAGGATTGGAGCCAAGGGCAGAGCAGGCCCACTCTGCAGAGGCTGAATCAAAATCTCCTGGAAATGAAGTCAGGCTGAGGATCAGACGTTGGCTGAGGCTGGAGTATGTGTCCATGATGGCACCTTCATGAAGTGGGGGCCTCATGAGGCCAAGGAAGTTTACCCACGCTGAGTTGGAGGTTGCCCCAAACCACAAGGTTTCCTTCTGTGGGACATTCGAGTCCTGTTGCATGGCTCCAGGACATACCATATGGAAGGACTGGAGAGCAGGGTTTGAAGGATGGATCCCTGTACAGCATGCCTCGCATTCCCATTGGCTATTAGCGACAAGATATGTTTGATCTGCTGCCTCTGGAACACGCGACCCAGGGGGCTGAGTTGAAATGGCCTCTCCTGAGGATGCGTCATAATGTGCGTTTGGGTCCAAGGAGACCTTGGAATGTGCTGGTTGTTCAGTGGCCCTGCGGAACTCTCCTACCTGAAGTGTTTGATACATCCCAGTAAGAAAGCTGCCCATGTGGAGATGAGAGAGGTTTGGTTTGGTGCCTCAGAAAAGCCCCATGTGCTGGTCTACGAATACAGTCCTCTGAGAACGGAAACATGGAAACCAAAGCTAAAGTTCAGATTAGGGCCTGGGGGCCTGTCCATTTCAACCTTCTGTCTCTAGGGACACTGTCTGAGAGTCTAAGTGGAGATAGTTGCTCCGCTGGTGTCAGAGATCCCCTCTTTGTCCAGGGTGGCCTATACTATCGATGGCCTCAGGGACCTTGGAGCTTTTCCCTAACCTGTAGGGTTGTGGTCAATGGATTGGGCACACTTTCCTTGGAGAGGGCAGGCACAATCTTTCGTTGTTTGATCCAGAGGCCCTAGCCTGAATGTTGTGTGGGTCCAGGCTGTGGGCACAGAAGACTGAATACACAAACTCAGCTTATGAGTGGCGCCTAGGGTATGGCCGGCCGGATGTACAGCCCGAGAGGGAGCTCCTGGGCCTCTGAAACAAGGGCGAGTGGGAGGCGTTCCTTCAGGCTTTTGTCTCTGGATGTTGTGTCCGGGATAGCCGTGGATTGGAGCTGTGGCCTCAGGTACTGTGGACGATTATCCCTCTCTGGGGATTTGTCCCAGCTCCCAAGAGTTTGGGGTCATTTTGTGGGAAGGGTGGAGTCGTGTTGTCTGGCTCATGGGTCTCTCCAAGAAAGGGATTCCAGAGCAGAGCTCCAGGTACGGGCGGGGTGACTGGAAAATTCAAACCGTGGTAAGGATTGGGTGCATAGGGGCTTGGCAAGCCCCATATGTGGGCTCTTGGTCCAGGCTCTGACAGGCCTTTCTTTGACATGGGGCTCATGCTGAGGGTCACAGTGTGAATTTGTACCCAAGCAGCACTCAAGTTTGGGCGTGGCATCAGGGGCCATGAAGGTTTCTCCCACCCTGAAGGTGTGACTGCATGCCAAGAGCAAGCTTGACAGCCATGGGGAAGGAGGAGTTCTGTTTTGTGCTTGCTATACCCAGCTGTGTGGAGAATTGATATAATGTCTAGGTTCAGATATCGGAAAACCAAGGTTAGGATGAGGTGACGGCATAAGACCATGGTGTGTCCGAAGTGCTGGGTGTGCGGCCAGCTGTCTCCTTGTCTGTCTGGACGTCTGGCTTCAGGCTGTGTCAGGCAGAGCATGAGTGCCCAGAGCAGCCTATCCAGTTCGGGTACCGTCGAGGCCCGAGCAGGTTGATCCTCATCTGGGTTTTCTGGAGAGCCCCACAGGGAAACGTTTTTCTTCCGTTGGGCAGACACTGGGCTGGTTTTTGGTTCCGGAGATCCTAGTCCGGAGGGCTTGTTTGCCAGGAGTGTGAGGAAGGAAGTCTGAAAACACAAGCTAGCATGAGGTTTGGGACCGAGGACACGGCAGGCCCACTCTGCAGAGGCTGAATCGAGATCTCCTGCACTGAGGTCATGTCAACTATGAGACGTGCCTCAGGCTAGAGTTCTTGTCCAGCATGGCCTCTTCCTGAAGGGTGTGGGGGCTTCATGAGGCCAGAAAGTTTTGGCTAAGATGGGATTTGTGAACTGCTCCAAAACTGAAGGTTACCTTCTGCACGACAGTCGAGTCCTATTGGATGGTTCCAAGAGGCCCCATATGGAAAGACTCGAGAGCAGGTGTCTAAGCATGGATGCCTGGGAACGCCACCTCATATTCCCACTCTTTAGTCAGGACAAGGCAGGCTCAATCTGCGGGCTCCTGGGTGAGCTACCCAGAGGGGAGAGTTGAAATGGACTCTCCTGAAGATGAGTCCTCCTGTGGCTTGGTGGCCTGGGAGACCTTGGAATGTGGAGGTGGCTCAGGGACTCTGCAGGATTCTCCAACATGAGGTGTTTGACACGGCTCCAACAAGGAAACTTCCCATGTGGAGACGAGAGGAGTTCTGTTCCGTGCCTCAGGAAAGCCCCATACCCTGTTCTTCGAACCACAGCCTCTGATGAGTGACACCTGGAAACCAAAGCAAGAGTTGAGACTACGGCCTAAAGGCCTGTCCGGCTCAACCTTCTATCTCTGTTGACATCTGTGTGCATGCATTCATGGATGTAGCTGCTCAGCTTGTGTCCGAATGCCCCTGTGAGTCCAGTGAGGCTCCCAGTAGTGGGATGTCCTCGGAGGCCTTGAGGTTTCTCATATTCTGGAGGTGTGTGGCCAAAGGAATGGACACAGTTTGCCAGGAGAGAGCAGGCACGGTCCTGTGGTATGGCTCCAGAGGACCCAGCCTAGAGGCTGTGTTTGCCAGGGCTGTGGGGACAGATGTCTGAAAAAGCAAACTTGGCTCAGCTAGGGGCCAATGTAATGGCAGGCCTGATCTCTAGTCCGTGAGGGGAGATCCTCTGGAAATCAAAGTAGGGCAAGTGGGAGGCAGTCACTCAGGATTTTGTCTCTGGGTGTTGCGTTTACAGTGTCCGGTCAGGGTAGGGGTTGTCTCAGAGGCCGAGGAAGAGCCTTCCTCTCGGGGGATTGTCCAAGCTCCCAAGTGTTTGTGTTCATTCTGTGGGAATGAAGAGTACTGTTTTCTGCCACAGGGGACCCCCCAGGAGAGGGACTCTAGAGCACAGCAGTGGGTTCCCTCAACTGGAATACACACCACCTAGTTAGTCCTGGGTGCCTATGGGCATGGCAAGCCACATATGCGGGCTCTTGGTCCAGTCACTGAGAGGCGTTACTTGAATAAGGTACTCACGCTGAGGGTCACAATGTGTGTTTGTGCCCAAGGCGGCCCTCACGCTTGGGCGTGGCCTCATGGGCCATGCCGTTTTCTCCTACACTGAAGGTTTGACTCACTGCCAGCAGCAAGGTTTCTTGCCAGGGGGAAGGAGGGGTTCTGACTTGTGCATCAGGTTCCCCCCTGTGCAGGGATTGGAGATAAGGTCTAGGTCCCGATGACTGAAAACCCAGGTTGGGAATGGATGGTGGCCAAAGGCAGTGGCGGGTCCAATGTGCTGGGTGTGCAGCCAGCTGTGTCGGTGTCTGTTGGAAGGACTGGGCTCAGGCTATTTGCGACAGAGCATCACTGTTTAAGGTAGCCTATGCAATTGGGGTGTTGCCGAGGGCCAAGCAGTTTGATCCTCATTTGGGGTTTCTGGGCAGCGCCATAGACAAGGTTTTTCTCCTGGGAGGCAGGCACAGTGCTTCATTGTGGCCCCAGAATTCCCAGTAGGGAGGGTTTGTGGGCCAGGAGTGTGAGGACGGAAGTCTGAAAACACAAGCTAGTGTGAGGATTGGAGCCAAGGGCAGAGCAGGCCCACTCTGCAGAGGCTGAATCAAAATCTCCTGGAAATGAAGTCAGGCTGAGGATCAGACGTTGGCTGAGGCTGGAGTATGTGTCCATGATGGCACCTTCATGAAGTGGGGGCCTCATGAGGCCAAGGAAGTTTACCCACGCTGAGTTGGAGGTTGCCCCAAACCACAAGGTTTCCTTCTGTGGGACATTCGAGTCCTGTTGCATGGCTCCAGGACATACCATATGGAAGGACTGGAGAGCAGGGTTTGAAGGATGGATCCCTGTACAGCATGCCTCGCATTCCCATTGGCTATTAGCGACAAGATATGTTTGATCTGCTGCCTCTGGAACACGCGACCCAGGGGGCTGAGTTTAAATGGCCTCTCCTGAGGATGCGTCATAATGTGCGTTTGGGTCCAAGGAGACCTTGGAATGTGCTGGTTGTTCAGTGGCCCTGCGGAACTCTCCTACCTGAAGTGTTTGATACATCCCAGTAAGAAAGCTGCCCATGTGGAGATGAGAGAGGTTTGGTTTGGTGCCTCAGAAAAGCCCCATGTGCTGGTCTACGAAAACAGTCCTCTGAGAACGGAAACATGGAAACCAAAGCTAAAGTTCAGATTAGGGCCTGGGGGCCTGTCCATTTCAACCTTCTGTCTCTGGGGACACTGTCTGAGAGTCTAAGTGGAGATAGTTGCTCCGCTGGTGTCAGAGATCCCCTCTTTGTCCAGGGTGGCCTATACTATTGATGGCCTCAGGGACCTTGGAGCTTTTCCCTAACCTGTAGGGTTGTGGTCAATGGATTGGGCACACTTTCCTTGGAGAGGGCAGGCACAATCTTTCGTTGTTTGATCCAGAGGCCCTAGCCTGAATGTTGTGTGGGTCCAGGCTGTGGGCACAGAAGACTGAATACACAAACTAAGCTTATGAGTGGCGCCTAGGGTATGGCCGGCCGGATGTACAGCCCGAGAGGGAGCTCCTGGGCCTCTGAAACAAGGGCGAGTGGGAGGCGTTCCTTCAGGCTTTTGTCTCTGGATGTTGTGTCCGGGATAGCCGTGGATTGGAGCTGTGGCCTCAGGTACTGTGGACGATTATCCCTCTCTGGGGATTTGTCCCAGCTCCCAAGAGTTTGGGGTCATTTTGTGGGAAGGGTGGAGTCGTGTTGTCTGGCTCATGGGTCTCTCCAAGAAAGGGATTCCAGAGCAGAGCTCCAGGTCCGGGCGGGGTGACTGGAAAATTTAAACCGTGGTGAGGATTGGGTGCATAGGGGCTTGGCAAGCCCCATATGTGGGCTATTGGTCCAGGCCCTGACAGGCCTTTCTTTGACATGGGGCTCATGCTGAGGGTCACAGTGTGAATTTGTGCCCAAGCAGCACTCAGTTTTGGGCGTGGCATCAGGGGCCATGAAGGTTTCTCCCACCCTGAAGGTGTGACTGCATGCCAAGAGCAAGCTTGACAGCCATGGGGAAGGAGGAGTTCTGTTTTGTGCTTGCTATACCCAGCTGTGTGGAGAATTGATATAATGTCTAGGTTCAGATATCGGAAAACCAAGGTTAGGATGAGGTGACGGCATAAGACCATGGTGTGTCCGAAGTGCTGGGTGTGCGGCCAGCTGTCTCCTTGTCTGTCTGGACGTCTGGCTTCAGGCTGTGTCAGGCAGAGCATGAGTGCCCAGAGCAGCCTATCCAGTTCGGGTACCGTCGAGGCCCGAGCAGGTTGATCCTCATCTGGGTTTTCTGGAGAGCCCCACAGGGAAACGTTTTTCTTCCGTTGGGCAGACACTGGGCTGGTTTTTGGTTCCGGAGATCCTAGTCCGGAGGGCTTGTTTGCCAGGAGTGTGAGGAAGGAAGTCTGAAAACACAAGCTAGCATGAGGTTTGGGACCGAGGACACGGCAGGCCCACTCTGCAGAGGCTGAATCGAGATCTCCTGCACTGAGGTCATGTCAACTATGAGACGTGCCTCAGGCTAGAGTTCTTGTCCAGCATGGCCTCTTCCTGAAGGGTGTGGGGGCTTCATGAGGCCAGAAAGTTTTGGCTACGATGGGATTTGTGAACTGCTCCAAAACTGAAGGTTACCTTCTGCACGACAGTCGAGTCCTATTGGATGGTTCCAAGAGGCCCCATATGGAAAGACTCGAGAGCAGGTGTCTAAGCATGGATGCCTGGGAACGCCACCTCATATTCCCACTCTTTAGTCAGGACAAGGCAGGCTCAATCTGCGGGCTCCTGGGTGAGCTACCCAGAGGGGAGAGTTGAAATGGACTCTCCTGAAGATGAGTCCTACTGTGGCTTGGTGGCCTGGGAGACCTTGGAATGTGGAGGTGGCTCAGGGACTCTGCAGGATTCTCTAACATGAGGTGTTTGACACGGCTCCAACAAGGAAACTTCCCATGTGGAGACGAGAGGAGTTCTGTTCCGTGCCTCAGGAAAGCCCCATACCCTGTTCTTCGAACCAAAGCCTCTGAGGAGTGACACCTGGAAACCAAAGCAAGAGTTGAGACTACGGCCTAAAGGCCTGTCCGGCTCAACCTTCTATCTCTGTTGACATCTGTGTGCATGCATTCATGGATGTAGCTGCTCAGCTTGTGTCCGAATGCCCCTGTGAGTCCAGTGAGGCTCCCAGTAGTGGGATGTCCTCGGAGGCCTTGAGGTTTCTCATATTCTGGAGGTGTGTGGCCAAAGGAATGGACACAGTTTGCCAGGAGAGAGCAGGCACGGTCCTGTGGTATGGCTCCAGAGGACCCAGCCTAGAGGCTGTGTTTGCCAGGGCTGTGGGGACAGATGTCTGAAAAAGCAAACTTGGCTCAGCTAGGGGCCAATGTAATGGCAGGCCTGATCTCTAGTCCGTGAGGGGAGATCCTCTGGAAATCAAAGTAGGGCAAGTGGGAGGCAGTCACTCAGGATTTTGTCTCTGGGTGTTGCGTTTACAGTGTCCGGTCAGGGTAGGGGTTGTCTCAGAGGCCGAGGAAGAGCCTTCCTCTCGGGGGATTGTCCAAGCTCCCAAGTGTTTGTGTTCATTCTGTGGGAATGAAGAGTACTGTTTTCTGCCACAGGGGACCCCCCAGGAGAGGGACTCTAGAGCACAGCAGTGGGTTCCCTCAACTGGAATACACACCACCTAGTTAGTCCTGGGTGCCTATGGGCATGGCAAGCCACATATGCGGGCTCTTGGTCCAGTCACTGAGAGGCGTTACTTGAATAAGGTACTCACGCTGAGGGTCACAATGTGTGTTTGTGCCCAAGGCGGCCCTCACGCTTGGGCGTGGCCTCATGGGCCATGCCGTTTTCTCCTACACTGAAGGTTTGACTCACTGCCAGCAGCAAGGTTTCTTGCCAGGGGGAAGGAGGGGTTCTGACTTGTGCATCAGGTTCCCCCCTGTGCAGGGATTGGAGATAAGGTCTAGGTCCCGATGACTGAAAACCCAGGTTGGGAATGGATGGTGGCCTAAGGCAGTGGCGGGTCCAATGTGCTGGGTGTGCAGCCAGCTGTGTCGGTGTCTGTTGGAAGGACTGGTCTCAGGCTATTTGCGACAGAGCATCACTGTTTAAGGTAGCCTATGCAATTGGGGTGTTGCCGAGGGCCAAGCAGTTTGATCCTCATTTGGGGTTTCTGGGCAGCGCCATAGACAAGGTTTTTCTCCTGGGAGGCAGGCACAGTGCTTCATTGTGGCCCCAGAATTCCCAGTAGGGAGGGTTTGTGGGCCAGGAGTGTGAGGACGGAAGTCTGAAAACACAAGCTAGTGTGAGGATTGGAGCCAAGGGCAGAGCAGGCCCACTCTGCAGAGGCTGAATCAAAATCTCCTGCATCTGAAGTCAGGCTGAGGATCAGACGTTGGCTGAGGCTGGAGTATGTGTCCATGATGGCACCTTCATGAAGTGGGGGCCTCATGAGGCCAAGGAAGTTTGCCCACGCTGAGTTGGAGGTTGCCCCAAACCACAAGGTTTACTTCTGTGGGACATTCGAGTCCTGTTGCATGGCTCCAGGACATACCATATGGAAGGACTGGAGAGCAGGGTTTGAAGGATGGATCCCTGTACAGCATGCCTCGCATTCCCATTGGCTATTAGCGACAAGATATGTTTGATCTGCTGCCTCTGGAACACGCGACCCAGGGGGCTGAGTTTAAATGGCCTCTCCTGAGGATGCGTCATAATGTGCGTTTGGGTCCAAGGAGACCTTGGAATGTGCTGGTTGTTCAGTGGCCCTGCGGAACTCTCCTACCTGAAGTGTTTGATACATCCCAGTAAGAAAGCTGCCCATGTGGAGATGAGAGAGGTTTGGTTTGGTGCCTCAGAAAAGCCCCATGTGCTGGTCTACGAATACAGTCCTCTGAGAACGGAAACATGGAAACCAAAGCTAATTTCAGATTAGGGCCTGGGGGCCTGTCCATTTCAACCTTCTGTCTCTAGGGACACTGTCTGAGAGTCTAAGTGGAGATAGTTGCTCCGCTGGTGTCAGAGATCCCCTCTTTGTCCAGGGTGGCCTATACTATCGATGGCCTCAGGGACCTTGGAGCTTTTCCCTAACCTGTAGGGTTGTGGTCAATGGATTGGGCACACTTTCCTTGGAGAGGGCAGGCACAATCTTTCGTTGTTTGATCCAGAGGCCCTTGCCTGAATGTTGTGTGGGTCCAGGCTGTGGGCACAGAAGACTGAATACACAAACTCAGCTTATGAGTGGCGCCTAGGGTATGGCCGGCCGGATGTACAGCCCGAGAGGGAGCTCCTGGGCCTCTGAAACAAGGGCGAGTGGGAGGCGTTCCTTCAGGCTTTTGTCTCTGGATGTTGTGTCCGGGATAGCCGTGGATTGGAGCTGTGGCCTCAGGTACTGTGGACGATTATCCCTCTCTGGGGATTTGTCCCAGCTCCCAAGAGTTTGGGGTCATTTTGTGGGAAGGGTGGAGTCGTGTTGTCTGGCTCATGGGTCTCTCCAAGAAAGGGATTCCAGAGCAGAGCTCCAGGTACGGGCGGGGTGACTGGAAAATTCAAACCGTGGTGAGGATTGGGTGCATAGGGGCTTGGCAAGCCCCATATGTGGGCTCTTGGTCCAGGCTCTGACAGGCCTTTCTTTGACATGGGGCTCATGCTGAGGGTCACAGTGTGAATTTGTACCCAAGCAGCACTCAAGTTTGGGCGTGGCATCAGGGGCCATGAAGGTTTCTCCCACCCTGAAGGTGTGACTGCATGCCAAGAGCAAGCTTGACAGCCATGGGGAAGGAGGAGTTCTGTTTTGTGCTTGCTATACCCAGCTGTGTGGAGAATTGATATAATGTCTAGGTTCAGATATCGGAAAACCAAGGTTAGGATGAGGTGACGGCATAAGACCATGGTGTGTCCGAAGTGCTGGGTGTGCGGCCAGCTGTCTCCTTGTCTGTCTGGACGTCTGGCTTCAGGCTGTGTCAGGCAGAGCATGAGTGCCCAGAGCAGCCTATCCAGTTCGGGTACCGTCGAGGCCCGAGCAGGTTGATCCTCATCTGGGTTTTCTGGAGAGCCCCACAGGGAAACGTTTTTCTTCCGTTGGGCAGACACTGGGCTGGTTTTTGGTTCCGGAGATCCTAGTCCGGAGGGCTTGTTTGCCAGGAGTGTGAGGAAGGAAGTCTGAAAACACAAGCTAGCATGAGGTTTGGGACCGAGGACACGGCAGGCCCACTCTGCAGAGGCTGAATCGAGATCTCCTGCACTGAGGTCATGTCAACTATGAGACGTGCCTCAGGCTAGAGTTCTTGTCCAGCATGGCCTCTTCCTGAAGGGTGTGGGGGCTTCATGAGGCCAGAAAGTTTTGGCTAAGATGGGATTTGTGAACTGCTCCAAAACTGAAGGTTACCTTCTGCACGACAGTCGAGTCCTATTGGATGGTTCCAAGAGGCCCCATATGGAAAGACTCGAGAGCAGGTGTCTAAGCATGGATGCCTGGGAACGCCACCTCATATTCCCACTCTTTAGTCAGGACAAGGCAGGCTCAATCTGCGGGCTCCTGGGTGAGCTACCCAGAGGGGAGAGTTGAAATGGACTCTCCTGAAGATGAGTCCTCCTGTGGCTTGGTGGCCTGGGAGACCTTGGAATGTGGAGGTGGCTCAGGGACTCTGCAGGATTCTCCAACATGAGGTGTTTGACACGGCTCCAACAAGGAAACTTCCCATGTGGAGACGAGAGGAGTTCTGTTCCGTGCCTCAGGAAAGCCCCATACCCTGTTCTTCGAACCACAGCCTCTGATGAGTGACACCTGGAAACCAAAGCAAGAGTTGAGACTACGGCCTAAAGGCCTGTCCGGCTCAACCTTCTATCTCTGTTGACATCTGTGTGCATGCATTCATGGATGTAGCTGCTCAGCTTGTGTCCGAATGCCCCTGTGAGTCCAGTGAGGCTCCCAGTAGTGGGATGTCCTCGGAGGCCTTGAGGTTTCTCATATTCTGGAGGTGTGTGGCCAAAGGAATGGACACAGTTTGCCAGGAGAGAGCAGGCACGGTCCTGTGGTATGGCTCCAGAGGACCCAGCCTAGAGGCTGTGTTTGCCAGGGCTGTGGGGACAGATGTCTGAAAAAGCAAACTTGGCTCAGCTAGGGGCCAATGTAATGGCAGGCCTGATCTCTAGTCCGTGAGGGGAGATCCTCTGGAAATCAAAGTAGGGCAAGTGGGAGGCAGTCACTCAGGATTTTGTCTCTGGGTGTTGCGTTTACAGTGTCCGGTCAGGGTAGGGGTTGTCTCAGAGGCCGAGGAAGAGCCTTCCTCTCGGGGGATTGTCCAAGCTCCCAAGTGTTTGTGTTCATTCTGTGGGAATGAAGAGTACTGTTTTCTGCCACAGGGGACCCCCCAGGAGAGGGACTCTAGAGCACAGCAGTGGGTTCCCTCAACTGGAATACACACCACCTAGTTAGTCCTGGGTGCCTATGGGCATGGCAAGCCACATATGCGGGCTCTTGGTCCAGTCACTGAGAGGCGTTACTTGAATAAGGTACTCACGCTGAGGGTCACAATGTGTGTTTGTGCCCAAGGCGGCCCTCACGCTTGGGCGTGGCCTCATGGGCCATGCCGTTTTCTCCTACACTGAAGGTTTGACTCACTGCCAGCAGCAAGGTTTCTTGCCAGGGGGAAGGAGGGGTTCTGACTTGTGCATCAGGTTCCCCCCTGTGCAGGGATTGGAGATAAGGTCTAGGTCCCGATGACTGAAAACCCAGGTTGGGAATGGATGGTGGCCTAAGGCAGTGGCGGGTCCAATGTGCTGGGTGTGCAGCCAGCTGTGTCGGTGTCTGTTGGAAGGACTGGTCTCAGGCTATTTGCGACAGAGCATCACTGTTTAAGGTAGCCTATGCAATTGGGGTGTTGCCGAGGGCCAAGCAGTTTGATCCTCATTTGGGGTTTCTGGGCAGCGCCATAGACAAGGTTTTTCTCCTGGGAGGCAGGCACAGTGCTTCATTGTGGCCCCAGAATTCCCAGTAGGGAGGGTTTGTGGGCCAGAAGTGTGAGGACGGAAGTCTGAAAACACAAGCTAGTGTGAGGATTGGAGCCAAGGGCAGAGCAGGCCCACTCTGCAGAGGCTGAATCAAAATCTCCTGCATCTGAAGTCAGGCTGAGGATCAGACGTTGGCTGAGGCTGGAGTATGTGTCCATGATGGCACCTTCATGAAGTGGGGGCCTCATGAGGCCAAGGAAGTTGGCCCACGCTGAGTTGGAGGTTGCCCCAAACCACAAGGTTTCCTTCTGTGGGACATTCGAGTCCTGTTGCATGGCTCCAGGACATACCATATGGAAGGACTGGAGAGCAGGGTTTGAAGGATGGATCCCTGTACAGCATGCCTCGCATTCCCATTGGCTATTAGCGACAAGATATGTTTGATCTGCTGCCTCTGGAACACGCGACCCAGGGGGCTGAGTTTAAATGGCCTCTCCTGAGGATGCGTCATAATGTGCGTTTGGGTCCAAGGAGACCTTGGAATGTGCTGGTTTTTCAGTGGCCCTGCGGAACTCTCCTACCTGAAGTGTTTGATACATCCCAGTAAGAAAGCTGCCCATGTGGAGATGAGAGAGGTTTGGTTTGGTGCCTCAGAAAAGCCCCATGTGCTGGTCTACGAATACAGTCCTCTGAGAACGGAAACATGGAAACCAAAGCTAAAGTTCAGATTAGGGCCTGGGGGCCTGTCCATTTCAACCTTCTGTCTCTAGGGACACTGTCTGAGAGTCTAAGTGGAGATAGTTGCTCCGCTGGTGTCAGAGATCCCCTCTTTGTCCAGGGTGGCCTATACTATCGATGGCCTCAGGGACCTTGGAGCTTTTCCCTAACCTGTAGGGTTGTGGTCAATGGATTGGGCACACTTTCCTTGGAGAGGGCAGGCACAATCTTTCGTTGTTTGATCCAGAGGCCCTAGCCTGAATGTTGTGTGGGTCCAGGCTGTGGGCACAGAAGACTGAATACACAAACTCAGCTTATGAGTGGCGCCTAGGGTATGGCCGGCCGGATGTACAGCCCGAGAGGGAGCTCCTGGGCCTCTGAAACAAGGGCGAGTGGGAGGCGTTCCTTCAGGCTTTTGTCTCTGGATGTTGTGTCCGGGATAGCCGTGGATTGGAGCTGTGGCCTCAGGTACTGTGGACGATTATCCCTCTCTGGGGATTTGTCCCAGCTCCCAAGAGTTTGGGGTCATTTTGTGGGAAGGGTGGAGTCGTGTTGTCTGGCTCATGGGTCTCTCCAAGAAAGGGATTCCAGAGCAGAGCTCCAGGTACGGGCGGGGTGACTGGAAAATTCAAACCGTGGTGAGGATTGGGTGCATAGGGGCTTGGCAAGCCCCATATGTGGGCTCTTGGTCCAGGCTCTGACAGGCCTTTCTTTGACATGGGGCTCATGCTGAGGGTCACAGTGTGAATTTGTACCCAAGCAGCACTCAAGTTTGGGCGTGGCATCAGGGGCCATGAAGGTTTCTCCCACCCTGAAGGTGTGACTGCATGCAAAAGCAAGCTTGACAGCCATGGGGAAGGAGGAGTTCTGTTTTGTGCTTGCTATACCCAGCTGTGTGGAGAATTGATATAATGTCTAGGTTCAGATATCGGAAAACCAAGGTTAGGATGAGGTGACGGCATAAGACCATGGTGTGTCCGAAGTGCTGGGTGTGCGGCCAGCTGTCTCCTTGTCTGTCTGGACGTCTGGCTTCAGGCTGTGTCAGGCAGAGCATGAGTGCCCAGAGCAGCCTATCCAGTTCGGGTACCGTCGAGGCCCGAGCAGGTTGATCCTCATCTGGGTTTTCTGGAGAGCCCCACAGGGAAACGTTTTTCTTCCGTTGGGCAGACACTGGGCTGGTTTTTGGTTCCGGAGATCCTAGTCCGGAGGGCTTGTTTGCCAGGAGTGTGAGGAAGGAAGTCTGAAAACACAAGCTAGCATGAGGTTTGGGACCGAGGACACGGCAGGCCCACTCTGCAGAGGCTGAATCGAGATCTCCTGCACTGAGGTCATGTCAACTATGAGACGTGCCTCAGGCTAGAGTTCTTGTCCAGCATGGCCTCTTCCTGAAGGGTGTGGGGGCTTCATGAGGCCAGAAAGTTTTGGCTAAGATGGGATTTGTGAACTGCTCCAAAACTGAAGGTTACCTTCTGCACGACAGTCGAGTCCTATTGGATGGTTCCAAGAGGCCCCATATGGAAAGACTCGAGAGCAGGTGTCTAAGCATGGATGCCTGGGAACGCCACCTCATATTCCCACTCTTTAGTCAGGACAAGGCAGGCTCAATCTGCGGGCTCCTGGGTGAGCTACCCAGAGGGGAGAGTTGAAATGGACTCTCCTGAAGATGAGTCCTACTGTGGCTTGCTGGCCTGGTTGACCTTGGAATGTGGAGGTGGCTCAGGGACTCTGCAGGATTCTCCAACATGAGGTGTTTGACACGGCTCCAACAAGGAAACTTCCCATGTGGAGACGAGAGGAGTTCTGTTCCGTGCCTCAGGAAAGCCCCATACCCTGTTCTTCGAACCACAGCCTCTGATGAGTGACACCTGGAAACCAAAGCAAGAGTTGAGACTACGGCCTAAAGGCCTGTCCGGCTCAACCTTCTATCTCTGTTGACATCTGTGTGCATGCATTCATGGATGTAGCTGCTCAGCTTGTGTCCGAATGCCCCTGTGAGTCCAGTGAGGCTCCCAGTAGTGGGATGTCCTCGGAGGCCTTGAGGTTTCTCATATTCTGGAGGTGTGTGGCCAAAGGAATGGACACAGTTTGCCAGGAGAGAGCAGGCACGGTCCTGTGGTATGGCTCCAGAGGACCCAGCCTAGAGGCTGTGTTTGCCAGGGCTGTGGGGACAGATGTCTGAAAAAGCAAACTTGGCTCAGCTAGGGGCCAATGTAATGGCAGGCCTGATCTCTAGTCCGTGAGGGGAGATCCTCTGGAAATCAAAGTAGGGCAAGTGGGAGGCAGTCACTCAGGATTTTGTCTCTGGGTGTTGCGTTTACAGTGTCCGGTCAGGGTAGGGGTTGTCTCAGAGGCCGAGGAAGAGCCTTCCTCTCGGGGGATTGTCCAAGCTCCCAAGTGTTTGTGTTCATTCTGTGGGAATGAAGAGTACTGTTTTCTGCCACAGGGGACCCCCCAGGAGAGGGACTCTAGAGCACAGCAGTGGGTTCCCTCAACTGGAATACACACCACCTAGTTAGTCCTGGGTGCCTATGGGCATGGCAAGCCACATATGCGGGCTCTTGGTCCAGTCACTGAGAGGCGTTACTTGAATAAGGTACTCACGCTGAGGGTCACAATGTGTGTTTGTGCCCAAGGCGGCCCTCACGCTTGGGCGTGGCCTCATGGGCCATGCCGTTTTCTCCTACACTGAAGGTTTGACTCACTGCCAGCAGCAAGGTTTCTTGCCAGGGGGTGGAGGGGTTCTGACTTGTGCATCAGGTTCCCCCCTGTGCAGGGATTGGAGATAAGGTCTAGGTTCCGATGACTGAAAACCCAGGTTGGGAATGGATGGTGGCCTAAGGCAGTGGCGGGTCCAATGTGCTGGGTGTGCAGCCAGCTGTGTCGGTGTCTGTTGGAAGGTCTGGGCTCAGGCTATTTGCGACAGAGCATCACTGTTTAAGGTAGCCTATGCAATTGGGGTGTTGCCGAGGGCCAAGCAGTTTGATCCTCATTTGGGGTTTCTGGGCAGCGCCATAGACAAGGTTTTTCTCCTGGGAGGCAGGCACAGTGCTTCATTGTGGCCCCAGAATTCCCAGTAGGGAGGGTTTGTGGGCCAGGAGTGTGAGGACGGAAGTCTGAAAACACAAGCTAGTGTGAGGAATGGAGCCAAGGGCAGAGCAGGCCCACTCTGCAGAGGCTGAATCAAAATCTCCTGCATCTGAAGTCAGGCTGAGGATCAGACGTTGGCTGAGGCTGGAGTATGTGTCCATGATGGCACCTTCATGAAGTGGGGGCCTCATGAGGCCAAGGAAGTTTTCCCACGCTGAGTTTGGAGGTTGCCCCAAACCACAAGGTTTCCTTCTGCGGGACATTCGAGTCCTGTTGCATGGCTCCAGGACATACCATATGGAAGGACTGGAGAGCAGGGTTCGAAGGATGGATCCCTGTACAGCATGCCTCGCATTCCCATTGGCTAGTAGCGACAAGATATGTTTGATCTGCTGCCTCTGGAACACGCGACCCAGGGGGCAGAGTTGAAATGGCCTCTCCTGAGGATGCGTCATAATGTGCGTTTGGGTCCAAGGAGACCTTGGAATGTGCTGGTTGTTCAGTGGCCCTGAGGAACTCTCCTACCTGAAGTGTTTGATACATCCCAGTAAGAAAGCTGCCCATGTGGAGATGAGAGAGGTTTGGTTTGGTGCCTCAGAAAAGCCCCATGTGCTGGTCTACGAAAACAGTCCTCTGAGAACGGAAACATGGAAACCAAAGCTAAGGTTCAGATTAGGGCCTGGGGGCCTGTCCATTTCAACCTTCTGTCTCTGGGGACACTGTCTGAGAGTCTAAGTGGAGATAGTTGCTCCGCTGGTGTCAGAGAGCCCCTCTTAGTCCAGGGTGGCCTATACTATTGATGGCCTCAGGGACCTTGGAGCTTTTCCCTAACCTGTAGGGTTGTGGTCAATGGATTGGGCACACTTTCCTTGGAGAGGGCAGGCACAATCTTTCGCTTTTTGGTCCAGAGGCCCTAGCCTGGATGTTGTGTGGGTCCAGGCTGTGGGCACAGAAGTCTGAATACACAAACTCAGCTTATGAGTGGCGCCTAGGGAATGGCAGGCCGGATGTACAGCCCGAGAGGGAGCTCCTGGGCTCTGAAACAAGGGCGAGTGGGAGGCGTTCCTTCAGGCTTTTGTCTCTGGATGTTGTGTCCGGGATAGCCGTGGATTGGAGCGGTGGCCTCAGGTACTGTGGTCGAGTATCCCTCTCTGGGGATTTGTCCCAGCTCCCAAGAGTTTGGGGTCATTTTGTGGGAAGGGTGGAGTCGTGTTGTCTGGCTCATGGGTCTCTCCAAGAAAGGGATTCCAGAGCAGAGCTCCAGGTACGGGCGGGGCGACTGGAAAATTCAAACCGTGGTGAGGATTGGGTGCATAGGGGCTTGGCAAGCCCCATATGTGGGCTCTTGGTCCAGGCCCTGACAGGCCTTTCTTTGACATGGGGCTCATGCTGAGGGTCACAGTGTGAATTTGTGCCCAAGCAGCACTCAGTTTTGGGCGTGGCATCAGGGGCCATGAAGGTTTCTCCCACCCTGAAGGTGTGACTGCATGCCAAGAGCAAGCTTGACAGCCATGGGGAAGGAGGAGTTCTGTTTTGTGCTTGCTATACCCAGCTGTGTGGAGAATTGATATAATGTCTAGGTTCAGATATCGGAAAACCAAGGTTAGGATGAGGTGACGGCATAAGACCATGGTGTGTCCGAAGTGCTGGGTGTGCGGCCAGCTGTCTCCTTGTCTGTCTGGACGTCTGGCTTCAGGCTGTGTCAGGCAGAGCATGAGTGCCCAGAGCAGCCTATCCAGTTCGGGTACCGTCGAGGCCCGAGCAGGTTGATCCTCATCTGGGTTTTCTGGAGAGCCCCACAGGGAAACGTTTTTCTTCCGTTGGGCAGACACTGGGCTGGTTTTTGGTTCCGGAGATCCTAGTCTGGAGGTCTTGTTTGCCAGGAGTGTGAGGAAGGAAGTCTGAAAACACAAGCTAGCATGAGGTTTGGGACCGAGGACACGGCAGGCCCACTCTGCAGAGGCTGAATCGAGATCTCCTGCACTGAGGTCATGTCAACTATGAGACGTGCCTCAGGCTAGAGTTCTTGTCCAGCATGGCCTCTTCCTGAAGGGTGTGGGGGCTTCATGAGGCCAGAAAGTTTTGGCTACGATGGGATTTGTGAACTGCTCCAAAACTGAAGGTTACCTTCTGCACGACAGTCGAGTCCTATTGGATGGTTCCAAGAGGCCCCATATGGAAAGACTCGAGAGCAGGTGTCTAAGCATGGATGCCTGGGAACGCCACCTCATATTCCCACTCTTTAGTCAGGACAAGGCAGGCTCAATCTGCGGGCTCCTGGGTGAGCTACCCAGAGGGGAGAGTTGAAATGGACTCTCCTGAAGATGAGTCCTACTGTGGCTTGGTGGCCTGGTTGACCTTGGAATGTGGAGGTGGCTCAGGGACTCTGCAGGATTCCCCAACATGAGATGTTTGACACGGCTCCAACAAGGAAACTTCCAATGTGGAGACGAGAGGAGTTCTGTTCCGTGCCTCAGGAAAGCCCCATACCCTGTTCTTCGAACCAAAGCCTCTGAGGAGTGACACCTGGAAACCAAAGCAAGAGTTGAGACTACGGCCTAAAGGCCTGTCCGGCTCAACCTTCTATCTCTGTTGACATCTGTGTGCATGCATTCATGGATGTAGCTGCTCAGCTTGTGTCCGAATGCCCCTGTGAGTCCAGTGAGGCTCCCAGTAGTGGGATGTCCTCGGAGGCCTTGAGGTTTCTCATATTCTGGAGGTGTGTGGCCAAAGGAATGGACACAGTTTGCCAGGAGAGAGCAGGCACGGTCCTGTGGTATGGCTCCAGAGGACCCAGCCTAGAGGCTGTGTTTGCCAGGGCTGTGGGGACAGATGTCTGAAAAAGCAAACTTGGCTCAGCTAGGGGCCAATGTAATGGCAGGCCTGATCTCTAGTCCGTGAGGGGAGATCCTCTGGAAATCAAAGTAGGGCAAGTGGGAGGCAGTCACTCAGGATTTTGTCTCTGGGTGTTGCGTTTACAGTGTCCGGTCAGGGTAGGGGTTGTCTCAGAGGCCGAGGAAGAGCCTTCCTCTCGGGGGATTGTCCAAGCTCCCAAGTGTTTGTGTTCATTCTGTGGGAATGAAGAGTACTGTTTTCTGCCACAGGGGACCCCCCAGGAGAGGGACTCTAGAGCACAGCAGTGGGTTCCCTCAACTGGAATACACACCATCTAGTTAGTCCTGGGTGCCTATGGGCATGGCAAGCCACATATGCGGGCTCTTGGTCCAGTCACTGAGAGGCGTTACTTGAATAAGGTACTCACGCTGAGGGTCACAATGTGTGTTTGTGCCCAAGGCGGCCCTCACGCTTGGGCGTGGCCTCATGGGCCATGCCGTTTTCTCCTACACTGAAGGTTTGACTCACTGCCAGCAGCAAGGTTTCTTGCCAGGGGGTGGAGGGGTTCTGCCTTGTGCATCAGGTTCCCCCCTGTGCAGGGATTGGAGATAAGGTCTAGGTTCCGATGACTGAAAACGGAGGTTGGGAATGGATGGTGGCCTAAGGCAGTGGCGGGTCCAATGTGCTGGGTGTGCAGCCAGCTGTGTCGGTGTCTGTTGGAAGGTCTGGGCTCAGGCTATTTGCGACAGAGCATCACTGTTTAAGGTAGCCTATGCAATTGGGGTGTTGCCGAGGGCCAAGCAGTTTGATCCTCATTTGGGGTTTCTGGGCAGTGCCATAGACAAGGTTTTTCTCCTGGGAGGCAGGCACAGTGCTTCATTGTGGCCCCAGAATTCCCAGTAGGGAGGGTTTGTGGGCCAGGAGTGTGAGGACGGAAGTCTGAAAACACAAGCTACTGTGAGGAATGGAGCAAAGGGCAGAGCAGGCCCACTCTGCAGAGGCTGAATCAAAATCTCCTGCATCTGAAGTCAGGCTGAGGATCAGACGTTGGCTGAGGCTGGAGTATGTGTCCATGATGGCACCTTCATGAAGTGGGGGCCTCATGAGGCCAAGGAAGTTTTCCCACGCTGAGTTTGGAGGTTGCCCCAAACCACAAGGTTTCCTTCTGCGGGACATTCGAGTCCTGTTGCATGGCTCCAGGACATACCATATGGAAGGACTGGAGAGCAGGGTTCGAAGGATGGATCCCTGTACAGCATGCCTCGCATTCCCATTGGCTATTAGCGACAAGATATGTTTGATCTGCTGCCTCTGGAACACGCGACCCAGGGGGCAGAGTTGAAATGGCCTCTCCTGAGGATGCGTCATAATGTGCGTTTGGGTCCATGGAGACCTTGGAATGTGCTGGTTGTTCAGTGGCCCTGAGGAACTCTCCTACCTGAAGTGTTTGATACATCCCAGTAAGAAAGCTGCCCATGTGGAGATGAGAGAGGTTTGGTTTGGTGCCTCAGAAAAGCCCCATGTGCTGGTCTACGAAAACAGTCCTCTGAGAACGGAAACATGGAAACCAAAGCTAAGGTTCAGATTAGGGCCTGGGGGCCTGTCCATTTCAATCTTCTGTCTCTGGGGACACTCTCTGAGAGTCTAAGTGGAGATAGTTGCTCCGCTGGTGTCAGAGAGCCCCTCTTAGTCCAGGGTGGCCTATACTATTGATGGCCTCAGGGACCTTGGAGCTTTTCCCTAACCTGTAGGGTTGTGGTCAATGGATTGGGCACATTTTCCTTGGAGAGGGCAGGCACAATCTTTCGCTGTTTGGTCCAGAGGCCCTAGCCTGGATGTTGTGTGGGTCCAGGCTGTGGGCACAGATGTCTGAATACACAAACTCAGCTTATGAGTGGCACCTAGGGTATGGCAGGCCGGATGTACAGCCCGAGAGGGAGCTCCTGGGCCTCTGAAACAAGGGCGAGTGGGAGGCGTTCCTTCAGGCTTTTGTCCCTGGATGTTGTGTCCGTGATAGCCGTGGATTGGAGCGGTGGCCTCAGGTACTGTGGACGAGTATCCCTCTCTGGGGATTTGTCCCAGCTCCCAAGAGTTTGGGGTCATTTAGTGGGAAGGGTGGAGTCGTGTTGTCTGTCTCATGGGTCTCTCCAAGAAAGGGATTCCAGAGCAGAGCTCCAGGTACGGGAGGGGCGACTGGAAAATTCAAACCGTGGTGAGGATTGGGTGCATAGGGGCTTGGCAAGCCCCATATGTGGGCTCTTCGTCCAGGTCCTGACAGGCCTTTCTTTGACATGGGGCTCATGCTGAGGGTCACAGTGTGAATTTGTGCCCAAGCAGCACTCAAGTTTGGGCGTGGCATCAGGGGCCATGAAGGTTTCTCCCACCCTGAAGGTGTGACTGCATGCCAAGAGCAAGCTTGACAGCCATGGGGAAGGAGGAGTTCTGCTTTGTGCTTGCTATACCCAGCTGTGTGGAGAATTGATATAATGTCTAGGTTCAGATATCTGAAAACAAAGGTTAGGATGAGGTGAAGGCATAAGACCATGGCGTGTCCGAAGTGCTGTGT